>NW_013546896.1:0-47305 GCF_000711695.1 Tilletiaria anomala UBC 951 | reverse complement strand
TGCAGAGCCGCCACTGCAGCTACTTCCACCGTCAGAGTTGCTCGTTAAGAATGGACTATCGAGAGAGTCGTACCTCGGGCTAGGCTTATACACTGGCGAGCGTTGCCAGTGCACGGTACCAGGGGACGGTCCAGTCTGACGGCTGGGAGCAATGAGCGGCGAGCGCTTCAGGACAGCAGCCAGAGCAGGCGATGTGCGCCGAAGAGCGACTAGCGGTGGTTCAACGTCAGGTATCGCTCCCCACTCGGACGAGTCTTGCCAGTGAACCACGCCGGAAGGTGGGACGCGTGCAGAAACAGACACCGTGCGACTGATGATACCGCCAGTGACAGCCATCTCTGATCAAATGCTGTTGCTGCTGTTCGTGTTGGCGTGCGAGTTGGCGTTCGTCGCAAGTGACCCATCATGTACTTGGTCGCTGGCTGGCGTTTCGGATACTTGGTCATTATCAGGATTGGCAAAGATGCCTGGGGAGATCGCAAAGCGTGCCCCTTCGCTCGACAAGGGGACGTTGGCTCGTAATCGCTCGTAATTGTCGGATGATCGATTGCGAAGGTGAACTCCGAACGTTGGCGAGTCGTTGCACTCATCGCGAACAGGTGGCACGGGTGGGACAGGAGCAGGAAGCTGAGTTTGGCGAGGCAACATTCTGCTCACGGGAACGGTCGGGCTTGTGGGGGAAGAACCACGGCGCTTGCTGTTCTTCTCATTTCCGATCTCGTGGGCTTTAAATGTGAATGGACTGTCCCGGCTGCCGCGATCACGTTCGGCTGCGTCAGTTTCGATGCTGTCTGGCGTCGCCATCGACCACCGTTAGCATGTCATTTTTCATCTGATCCGTCGTATCTGCAGCTGTTCTGCTTTCCGGAATAGCACGGGTCCCATCCTCATGCTGCAGATGTTGCTCATTCGACATTGCTGCCTCTTGGACTGCCGCGGAAAGGTCTTGTTGCAAGGGCGGCGAGGGCGGGAGGTGGTCCTTTGGCGATGATGGGAGGGGTCGAGATTGACGACAGTAGATTTTGGTGGGGAGAAGCTGTGCTCGTAAGGTTCGGAGTTGTAACTGGCGAGGAAGAAAGCATCCCGTCCGCAGCATTGCCAAGCTGCAGAGCAGGCAAGCAGGACGGCGCCGGGTTAAAATCTACCGGTGTTGTAGCCAGCATCGAGTGTAGCAGGATCGCCCAAGCCTTGGTGCGCACCCCTCCTTCTTCGTGATGGCCGACGATAGTGATGAATAGACGGAGCAGCTGCAGAATTTGGTGCAGGTTGCTTTCCACAATGACGTCATGGTCGGAGGAAAGGTGAGCAGTATTGAAGAGGAAAGGTTCGATCAATGATGTATCCTCCCATTTTCTGGATGTAATTACTTGCTGAAGATACATAGACACTTCCTGCTAGCTTCAGATACCAAGCATGATGTATTGTAAAGTGCAGTCAGCACGTCATGGATAACCAGGTGGTTTAGTGTGTTCAGATCCAAGTCAGCGTCCTTGAGGCAACGTGCCGACAATTGCCCTTTGAGCCCTGGGGAGCTGCAAGCAAGAAAAGCTGACCAAAGGAAAGAGTTGGAGGGTGGAAGTGCACTGGCGATTATGTAGTGATCAAGGCGAGATAAGAAGCGATCGACCATCTCGCAAGGGAAGGTGTCGACAGTAAGCCGCCCGTGGCACATTCTTGCGGAGCCCTGCGCTTGGACTCTGAGGTGCCCCCCTTCGGATAAAGGGAGGCAATCGGACGCGTACACAGAGTGTCCGTCTGATTGAGATCGTCAAGTCCGAGGTGTCAGCTTGACGCATCGAGACTTGAAAGCAGATTTTCGACATTCATGAAAGGAGCGAGTCAGCTCCTTGGAGTTGTGGCCGATTCTTCGCATGAGTAGCTCGGCCTTCTCTTGTTTGGCGAAGAGAGTGTAGCATGTTATAGGAAGCATCAGCGATACAAAAAGCCATGCAGGGCCTCCAGTCAGCAAGATGTTCAAGGAAGGCTGCAGCGGAGATAGCTTAACGAGCAGCAGGCTGGAATCGCGATTCGGGGGCTTCAGTTCCAGTTGGGCCAGCACGGTACCCCCTCACATAGCCGCAAACATCGTTTCATTTGACCCAGCATGCCAATTTACCTTCCATGATGTCTGAAGCACATCACAAAAGCTCGCATCTTGATGTTGCTCATTATTGCGTATGAGGTGTCAGCCAAGGGTTGGTGGAACATGTGCTTTTGTGACATGGGTGAAAAAAGCCCCAACTTTTCTCGCTTTATACGGCGTTTGGATGATGTCTCACATGCCGATCCTCGATCACTTCTTCCACTCAACAAGTTCTTTCCCATCGTTGCACTGAGCATGGACGTGACTTTGTCCCCAACGCAAGCACTTCTCCACTAGGCAAAGCCTCTTCACCGCACCGACGCACCTTCATGGTCGGCTTGGAATTATCAGTCTTGTGCATGCGTTGGCTCGGGGTAACGGGGCACCTCGGTTCTTGAATACGCAGGTGTGCATGGTTAAGAAGCGACTCGGGTTGTCGTTTTTGTCACTGCTCACGCTCGCAAAGTCACCACATCTGCAAGATCGTCGGACTCGTTCTATCCAAAGCCCTCCGTGATCTTTATATTTCTTAATTTTTGGTGAAAGACGGCAATATGGTGTCGGAGTGGCTTTCTCAGCTATCCAGCCTGTCGGGCACGCCGGTCGACTACCTCAAGGTGAGTGACGCACGTTAGGGACCTTTCATTCTCTGGCAATTCGAGCTTGATCTCAAGATGACATCAATTCGATTTACTTGACATATGCAGCTTTTCGGCTTGTTCCTTCTGTCGTATCCCCTAGCCTACCCATTGCCGTATCTGTCCCCAAGGGCCAAGCACATTGCCAATGTGGTCCTTTCCACTTTCTTCCTGGTTCCGGTGATGAACCTCTATAGCGGCTACTTGCAGCTTCTCGGTACGAGCTTGCTGACATACGTGATGGTCAAGTACAAGGTTGGTGGAAAGCGGATGCCCTGGCTAGTGTTTGCCGGCCAGATGGGGCATTTGACGATCAAGTATGTTGTGAACCCGTAGCGATGAAGAGGAGGTTCGATTGCTGATGCTACCGCGTCATCTAACGCCAGTCATCTCGTACGCCACTTTGGTTCGATTCCACTCACCACCATCGAGATCACAGCTGCACAAATGGTCCTCGTCATGAATCTCACTACGTTTGCTTGGGACTGCTATGACGGCCGCCAACGTTCCGTCGAACAATGCGACGACGCACAAAAGAAGACACGTATCGCCGAAATGCCCAGCATTCTCGAGTTCCTCGGGTATGCCTTTTACTTTCCGGGTGTCATGATCGGTCCTAGCACGCGATTTGCCGACTACAAGAAATGGGCAGACGGCTCATTATTCCCGCTTAGCAAGTCGGAAAAAGCTAAGGGTGAAAATGGGAAGCCAGTCGTTAGCGTAAACGGCAACGGGCCAGGGCATGAGCCTCGACCTCCCCCTGCAGGACGGGTATCCGCAGCTCTCACAGAACTCGGCGTCGGTCTGGTTTTTATGGCTATTTACAGTCTCTATTCGGCGCAGTGGGACTACTTCCGCCTCATCACTCCGGTGGCGGAAGGTGGCGTTAGGGAATGGGCCTGGTGGAAACGAATCGCCTTTGCGAATGCTGCTGGGTTTTTCGCGCGGACAAAGTACTACGCTGTTTGGAGCTTGACCAACGTAAGTGTTTCGGACATTTCTCCTGCATCATTTTCGCGACCTTACACCCTTCTATGCCTCTGCTGTTTGTAGGGCGCATGCATCATGTCTGGTTTAGGTTTCTACGGCATCAGTCCAGACGGGAAGACGAAGTGGAACAGATGTCAAAATATCAACATTGCAAAGATTGAGTTCGCCAACAACTGGAAGGAGCTCTTGGATGCTTGGAACATGAACACAAGTGAGTAGTTTCATCGATGGGCGATGTTCAATCAAGCGCTCAACACATTCCTCCTTTCGTTCCAGATGTCTGGCTCCGGAATAATGTATACAAACGTCTCACGCGACCCGGCCGCAAGCCGGGGTTCAAGACAACTATGGCCACTTTCCTGACGAGCGCATTTTGGCACGGTGTAGCACCCGGCTACTACGTCGCATTCTTCCTTGCCGGCGTGCAGTCCTCCATTGCTCGTCAACTGCGACGGCACGTACGCCCGATATTCTTTGCCGACACACGCGCTCCCAACCCATCCTTTGGCACCCTCAGCCGGTATTCGCCATCGCAGCTGGTCTACGCGGGCTGTTCAATAGCCGCTGTGCAATTCACGCTCAACTTTACCGTTGCGCCATTCTTGGTGCTGGACTTTGGCAAGAGCATCGCAGCATACCACAGCATGTGCTGGTACGGGGCCATCATGGCGTTCGGTAGCATGGTTTTCTTTAGAATGGGAGGCGCCAGGTGGCTCGACCAACAGAGTGGGCGCGTTCGCAGGCCCAGAGGCGTCACCAGCGCAAGCGATATCACGGACGGCGACGATGAAGTTGCAGGAAGCAAAAAGACGGCTGGCGAGCACTTGGTGCCAGATCTTGATGCAGTAGAGGCGGTGGCGAAGGAAGCAGTCGCCAAGTAGAAGGGTCGCTAATAATTCGGGGACGAAGGCAAGAAGTCAATCGATTAAGTGGGGTAGCAGGCACAGCAAGCTGGACAAGGGCTGTAGAAAGATACGAGCCAAAGCCACAAGCTAAATGAGTAGCGATAAAACGGCCTCAGCAATGCTTAAATGATGTCAGCTACATGTATTAAATGAGCTTGCGAGTGATCCAACATGCTATGCGTAAGGAATCCACGCAAAGTCTCACGAGAGTCAATTCTCGTCGGAATCAGGTTCGTCCGGCTGCATTTGAAAGAAGTCGAGCCCCAAGGGGACGCGGCTTACGCCGAGGTGTTTGAGGATTGTCTTCATGCTTAGCTCACCGCGCGAGACGGTCTTTAAGTACTCCCCACCCTCGAAGGCGACGTGCTGGTCTTTGTAGTGTAGACCCGCAAGAATCGTGATGACTGTGCCATCGGGGCGGGTAAAAGCATCGGCCACGTCTTGATGATCGGCAGATGAGTCAGGTCTGGTTGGCAAAGGTTTCATCCGTGCAGCGCGACCCGCGAGATGTGTGTATTCTACTGTAGTTTTCGCAGACTGCCAGCCGAGAATGAACACGTGGCTGAGGTCAGGCAGATCCAGGCCACGCGTGTTGAGCGACTGCAATAAGTAGAGGACGGAGCCTGTCGTTTCCGATAATTCGGCCAAAGCTTCTCGGTCCACGATCCGGACTGGCACGCCGAGTTCAGCGAGGCGGTCTCGTGTCCTGAAGATACTCCAAAAGGGCGGTATCACTGCTAGCGCGCGCTGTGCACCTTCGACAGCAAATGCATAGGCTGTCGCACGGACGATGGCGTCGTCGGCCTCTTCCTTGTCGTCGTTGGAACCCCAAGCCTCGACCACTGCAGGCTTGGGACGCTTTCCCTCTGGTACCTGCGGCTCATTGGACGCTCGCACTTGAGGTGGAAGCCTGTATAGGTTGCGCATCTTTGGAATTTGCCCGTCGACCTCTTTTCGTTTAAGTGAATGCGGTCTGAGCCCAGACTCGGGCTCAGGCTGATCGACAACGATGCAAAAGTGGCGCAACTCCTTCGGCAACAAGGCATCGGCATCCTTCGGCTGCGCATTCGGTCTTGAAATGCTCATCAGGTCCGACCCTGCGGGAGCGGGGCCGTTCAAGACAGCACCGTCACGCATCCCCCTTTTGAGTTCCCCGCTGAGACCCATGAGGTCAAGCCATCTGCCCCTCACAGAGCCTTTTTCTGTGTAGCCGATTCGCAGCCAGCCAGTGCGTGCACCCAGGAAGTGACGGAGGATGGAGTTAGCTGTTGCACTGACGCAGACAAGCTGCAGTGGTAGCATGTCCGGAGGAGGCGAGGAGTCTTTGAACATATCAGCCAGATTTGGTCTGCTGAGGGGACGGGTGTACATCCGCTTTTCTTCTGCCTGTTCGCGAGAAAGATGTACGGTCCGTCGAACTTTCTCCCTCGGCTTGGTCATTGCACCTGCATTTTGGTGCCTGCTTGGGGCAAGCGACGCTTCCTTGGGAGAATCTTCGGGTAAAGTAAATTCCATCCCCGCGCTCGGATGACCTTGACCACTGCTGCAAGTGTATCGAGAGCGCATGATTCGGTTGAGAAGCTGCAACACGAATGGCTTGTGCTTTTCGTGCTTCCATGCAAGCTTCTTGGAAGGAAAACGACCCGGCAATTTGAGAAGGGCATCTGCCTCATCAAGAACGAGGGTCCTGGCTGTCTTTATCCCTAGCGTTTTGCGCGCGTTGCCTGTTGTGAGATCAGCATGTTCCCACAGTTCGAGCAGCCGTGAAGGAGTTGCAATTAGAATGTGTGGTGGTGTGGTCCGCATCTTTAAAAGTTGATCCGCACATGACGGTGCGCCAGGCTCGTTGACCACAATTTGTAGAATGGGATCGAGCGAGGGTAGCGCGCTGGAAGGAATGAGTTTGCGCCCCCAATTGAGATATTGGTAGGCGAGCTCATTTGTGGGCACGAGAATGATGGATGAGATTGCCAGGTGCTGGACCCCCTCCCTGCGCGCAACTTCAGACGGTTGACCAGACTTTACTGGGTCTTGATTTGGATCTTTCACCGGAACTTCAAGGTTCTCGTTGCTGAAACGAAGGCGCGGCTGAGCAAGAAGCGCTAAAAGCAGCCCGAAGCTTTTGCCTGTACCCGTGAGTGCTCTGGCGATCAGATCACTGCGAGGTTTCGCAAGAAGTGCTGGAATGATTGTGGCTTGAGCCAGCGTTGGGACTTGGACTTCGGGATAGCTCGATGTCAACAAAACAGCCAAACGACGATTGATGCCGAGGTCCTGTGAAAATCACGTATCAATATATCAGCAAGGGGATCAAAAAGGACGCAATACTGTTCCGATACTTGTATTCGGAAGCTGCTTACCTCAAAAGATGCCGGGCTAGATGTTGACTTCCCTTTGGTTACCTTCGACTTGGCAACGCGCTCTGTCGAAGACTGTGACGGTATGTCACTGTCGACTTTTGCGGCTAGTTCCGAGAAGGGAGATGGAGTGCTGAATGTCCTCGATCCAATAGCACTTGGACGAAGATCAGCCGGCTCCGCAGAATGAGAGATGTTTCTCACCCTCGAAGCCGGGCATTGCAAGTTGGTGCAAGGTGTTGTTGCCACCCGCAGTGCAGACGAGCGTGGCCTTGAAGCCCGTGCTGCCGCCAGAACTTGCGCTGCAAGCAGAGAAAGCGTCATGTATTGGATGTAACTGGACCGATGATGGGCACGTAATCGAAGCCGTTAGTCCCTGTCCTTGTGAAACAGCAGGCACCGACGATCATGATGAGGATAGTATCGCTTGCTAGCGACTTGTGCACACTAGCTGCTACTGCTCAACACCTGAATGATGAAGGAAAAGCACACGAGAAAAATTGAATACGTAATGCGGTCCGATATTCGGTGCAATCAACTTTTCTTCATCTCGTAAGACATCTTTTTCGACTTTTCGAGCTTGCTTCAACATGCGATTTCATCGTCTTCAGCACACTTGTTATCCACCACATGGGTATTCCTCTGGGCAAAGGAAGCCGGCTGCCGGAGCTGTGTATGCGTCAATCTAAATTCTCCGTCGGAGAAACCGGTTTCAATTGATTTAGACGAGAGCCGACGAGTTGGGACGAAATCAGGCTTGGAGGAAGTTACCATCATGAACCGCTCCATCACAGCAGCCTGGCAGCCCTCGATTGCCTCCACAC
This sequence comes from Tilletiaria anomala UBC 951, assembly GCF_000711695.1. Classification (NCBI taxonomy): domain Eukaryota; kingdom Fungi; phylum Basidiomycota; class Exobasidiomycetes; order Georgefischeriales; family Tilletiariaceae; genus Tilletiaria; species Tilletiaria anomala. Next base: position 39,508 of record NW_013546896.1, on the reverse strand, counting down.
CAGGGGCACAGTCGGGCCCATCTTCGAGCTCAGGCAAGCGAAGAGCTCAGATCTCCCTCAATAAGCCTATTCCAGCCGGGTTCAGTCCCGTCCCACCAGCTGGGTCGGCAGCGGCCGCAGCTCTCGCGCGGAAGCAAGCCGGAAATGGTGGCCAAGATGGCGACCCTGGCGCATCTGATGCTGGCAACAGCTCTGGGTATGGCACACCAACCACCGAAGGCGCACAGCTAGGCTCACCATCGATTTCGGGGACCAGCATTCACAAGCGAAAGGCGCGCCCCTCTCATCCTTCGTCAGCGCCGGGGACTGATGGTGACGAAGATCGTCCCACCGGCGTCGGGATTCCCTCCTCCTCAACTTTGCCTCAAGCTACGACTTCAGCTCTGCCGGAGAATAGCACTTCAAAGCGGTTACGAAGAGCAGTGCCTGCACCATCATCATCAATACATGCAGGTGGGAGCCGCAAGGGGAAAGAACGAGCTTCCAACCAGGCCATCGCCGACAAGTACGCCCCCCCGTCGATCCGATTCTCCTCGCTAGGTGGTATCACTGCTGCCATCGAGCAGTGTCTTGAGCTGATTGCCCTGCCGCTCCTACATCCCGAGATTTATGCCCACACTGGCATTGTGCCACCGCGTGGCGTGCTTTTACACGGCCCGCCCGGCTGTGGCAAGACGCGTCTGGCGCAAGCCATCGCAGGCGAGATGGGTGTACCCTTCCTGAATGTTAGTGCGCCAAGCATTGTCAGTGGTACCAGTGGAGAGAGTGAGAAGGGACTCAGAGATCTCTTTGAAGAGGCTGCCCGTGTTGCTCCGTGTATCGTTTTCCTGGACGAGATCGATGCGATCACGCCAAAGAGGGAGAACGCGCAGAGAGAAATGGAGCGCAGAATTGTTGCTCAACTGCTCACCTGCTTGGATGGTGAGTGTGGCACTCTCGGAAGGTTATGCCTACAGCTGACACGTTCTCTTCATTTGTTCGCCAAGACATGTCGTGGGAAAAGACCGAAGGCAAGGCCGTGATGGTCATCGGTGCCACAAATCGCCCAGATTCTCTTGATCCTGCCTTGCGACGAGCAGGCCGTTTTGACCATGAGATCACTCTTGGGGTTCCGGACGAAGATGGCAGAGAACAGTGAGTATTCATTCCTTTCCCATGGGGCTGTGTAGCCGCCAATGCTTTTCATGATGCAAAAATTTTCGGTCTGCAAACCATCGCACGAGCCCTCTCGAGGGCGCTGAGTGCTTCACGCCTTCGGGCACCCATTCAAGTCTCTGATCCTTTTCAATCAATCCTCTCTGGTGAAAGTATTCTCTGAACAAAATATTGACAAATGCATCCTTTACCGGTCCACGCACTTGAACAGGATCTTGCGGGTACTCGCCTCTCACCTACGCCTTTCAGGCGACTTTGAATTCCGTGAATTGGCAAAAGCTACGCCCGGCTTTGTAGGGGCAGATCTGACAGCGCTCACGAGCACTGCTGGCATCGTTGCTGTCAAACGCATTTTTCAGACACTGGCGCACATGGACTCGCTAGCCACTTCACCACAAGATACCAACTCTGCGGGCGAAGAAGCCATCGCTTCAGGGTCCATGGCCCCAGCTACATCCAGCGAAGGGTCAGGAGCGGCCAAAAACGAAGGAGAGGACGTAAACATGGAATCCGCCGACCAGGAGGAAGGGCTCACGGCGGCATCACTAGCAGCGCCTGTTGAAACATCTCTGCCACTTCCACCACCTGTCTCAAACAGCATCGAAGTAGACTCGGCTTCCAATCCAAGGACACCCTCGTCCCTTCTACAATCCCTCCCTGATGCACTGCAACACTCTACCATTGCATCATTCCTGCGTCGCTTCCCCCGAAAACTCTCCGAAGACCAACTGTCCATTCTTAGTATCACGAACGAAGACTTTACAGCAGCACTACCGATGATTCAGCCATCGTCCAAACGAGAAGGGTTCGCGACCGTTCCAGACGTGACCTGGGCTGACGTTGGCGCCCTGCACGAGACACGCGAGGAGCTCAGCATGGCGATCGTCCAACCGATCCGGAGACCAGAGCTGTTCCGCGCCGTTGGCGTTAGCGCCAGCTCGGGTGTCATGCTCTGGGGCCCGCCAGGCTGCGGAAAGACGCTACTCGCCAAAGCCGTTGCGAATGAGAGCCGGGCCAACTTCATCAGCGTGAAGGGCCCAGAGCTGTTGAACAAGTACGTGGGCGAGAGCGAGCGCGCTGTTCGGCAGGTCTTTGCACGCGCACGGGCTTCTTCTCCCTGCGTGATCTTCTTTGACGAACTGGATGCGCTCGTTCCGAAGCGAGACGATGCGCTTTCAGAAGCGTCGTCGCGTGTCGTCAACACCCTCCTCACTGAACTCGACGGACTGGAAGGACGAGGACAGACATATGTGATCGCAGCCACGAATCGCCCTGATATTGTCGATCCAGCGATGTGCCGCCCCGGCCGCCTGGATAAACTACTCTACGTTGACTTGCCGAACAGCTCCGAGCGTCTGGAAATCCTGCGCGCTCTCACCAAGGCGTCGCCGCTGCTCACTGAGATGCCAGCGCAAAGTACCAGCGATGCGGTCGTAAATCTGCACGCGATTGCATTCGATCCTCGCACCGACGGCTTTTCCGGTGCCGATCTTGCAGCGTTGGTGCGCGAAGCTGCTGTTGCAGCGCTGCGCGAGACCATCCGCTTCTCACTCACAGCCGAGGCAGTGCCTATGAACACCGTACAGCCAGCCGCACCGGGCCAAAGCTCACCACAAATCTTTATTACTCAGCCGCACTTCCTTGCGGCTCTTGACAAGGTGCGGCCCAGTGTTAGCATGGCTCAAAGGAAGCGGTACGAGTCGCTCAGGACGCGTCTCTCCGGCGGTCATCTTGGTAGCACGAAAGCCGGCGTATCCGTTACGGAAGCTCATTCAGCCGAGTTGGCTCGAAATGAAGGGGGATCAGCTATGACGACGTAAGAGGAGCTGTTCGCCAGAATATACATGCTTTCTGACAATGAAGTGCGCTCAGCTTGGAATGCCTGTCCAAACTCCAAAGTTAGTTTCGTAAGCCGTTGCTCCAGAGAGTGCTTCCAGAATCCAGAGTTTGATAGGGGTTGCAACTGCCGGTGCTCACAGTAGGCCAATCCCCAGGGGTGCGATTGCCCTCTATGAAGGCAGGCAGGGATAATGGCTAGATCCATAGAAGGCTGAGAAATATCCAGGTGTGTATAACAGAATCGAGCATATGTGAGGTGAGGGGAGAAGGAGATGATGGTAGAATATACTGATGGTGGGGCCCATTCCCCATACGTAGCTGAGCGCATGGGCATGGTCACGTGCTCGTTTCGGTCCTTCACAACCATGGCATGGGATGAACCCTACTTACCTTATCAGCGGCTTCGAATTTGGCCGATCGAATCATGTTGCGGGGCCTCCAATGCAGGCCACTTCTCGGTTCCAGCTGAGGCCACCGTCCATAGACGCAGCGGGAAGAGCGCTTGTGGCGTCTGCAGGTTCCATCCCAGCGCTGCTCGTCACGCTCAGGAGCAGCCGTCGTCATGTTGTGTGGAGGAGCTGCGCAGTCGGACCTCCCGCCGCCTGGCGTCGACGTTGCCGATCAGCCAGCCGTCCTTCGGGGTCCCCCCCAGCTGCAGCTGCCGCTGCTCACCGTCGGTGCCTTTGGCTGGCAGCTGGTATGGAGCATGGAAATGGCTTTTGCTAGCCCTTACTTGATCGAGCTGGGCCTCTCGAAAAGCCAAGTAGCTGCCGTGCTCGTCGCGGGGCCTCTCAGCGGACTGATCGTTCAGCCTGTCATCGGTGTGCTCGCAGATGGGTCAACGCACAGATGGGGACGACGCCGCCCATTCTTGCTCGTAGCTTGCCTTTTGAGCACAGCTGCTATGTTTTTACTTGCGTTTGCGAATGACATCGGGCGCGCTTTTGCTTCGACGAATGATGCCAAGGTGAGCAACCCTTTCTTCAGGAAGCGCTCCCAGTCGTTTTTAGCTCACGGTCTCATTCAACTGCACCGTCAGGTTCACTGGATTTCTCAACTCTGCGCGGTATTTGCAGTATTCGGGGTCGATTTCAGTGTCAATGCAATAATGTCGATGGACCGATCGCTGTACATCGACATGGTTCCTCCATCGTCGCAAGGGCAAGTTAGTGCATGGGCTGCGCGGCTTGCGGGGCTGGGAGACGTCCTTGGGTTCCTCATCTCTCACTTGAATCTTCCAACATATGCACCGTTTTCTTGGTTTCCAAGTTTGCAAGCACTCACTGAAACAGGATCGAACGAAGGCCAGCTGAAGTGTCTCTGCTTCATGACAAGTTTCTTTCTGCTTAGCACACATGCTGTGACTGCTTGGACGGCGCAAGAGCGAAGACTAGTGCGCAGCGTGGAACAACATCTAACCGTAGCGGCCGTGCTACAACACCTCAAGAAGGTCTTCAGAGACTTTGTGGTGGCGGCAAGGACTTTACCCCCACCTTTCAAGTGGATTTTTGCCGTACAATGTCCGTACCCTTCGAGATCATCTGGTCTGGCTACGAAGCTGACTCTTCACCTATGCAGTCTTTTCATGGCTCGGCTGGTTCCCAATCATGTTCTACTCGACCCTTTGGATTGGCTCTATTTGGTCATCAGCACAACCTGGCGGTGCTGACCCGGTGAGCGCGACTCGATATGGAGCCGGTGCGCTCTTCTATCGCGCGATTCTGGCTCTTCTCGTCTCCATCATTGCTCCAAACCTCGTGGCAGGTGGGGTGCAACAGAATTCGCCAAGCATAGCATTGCACCTCGAGCGTGGCCCGGTCAGGAACATCTTCAAACACAAGGTGCAGGAGGCGGAACTGTGGTGCTTTTCCACCTTCTTCTTCGCTCTCACCATGTTCAGCACGCTCTTCGCAGAACTTTCTATGAGCGCCGGCCTCGCCTCCATGTTGCTCATCACGACGGGCTTCTCCTGGGCGATCGTCAGCTGGATTCCATATAGCCTAGTAGGAATCCTTGTCTCAAATGATCGCGAAGGCGCCTTGATCAGTGCGCTTCCATCGACTCAAAGTGGAAATACGAGTGGGCAACACTTTGATGCCGAGCGGGAGGCTTTCCTATCGGACGAGGACCGGGAGACTGAGGCACAAGCTGCAGATGGTGCAGAGAATGGAGAATCGAGTGCAACAGAGGCCTATCAACAATCACTGGGAAAGAGAGATTTGCACGAGCGAGCGGGAACAATCCTGGGGCTGCTCAACATCGCCATCGTTGTGCCTCAATTCATCTCGACAGCCCTCTCCAGCGCCTGTGAGTATTCTTTGCACATGCGACCACATGCCACTTAAGTTTGATGGTTGTTCCCTCGGTATATACAGTGTTTGCCATTAAGGACTCGACAGCACGAAAATGCATCGCATGTGCTTTGCCAGCAGCGACAGGAGGCACAGGAGTCGCTTCGCTGGTGGAGCGGGCAGCCGCCGCACCTGGAGACACCGAGCACGACGCAGCCGCAATTGGGATCGTGTTCCGTTTAGGAGCCATCAGCGCTGTCATTGCTGGGTTCCTCACATTCCAGCTGGCAAGAAGGCATCGACAAGCTTTGGTTGCTCGCACATGAGGTGCCCCCGTAGCGTATGCATTTTGGCAAGGGGGTTACGCCTTACGCACTGTATTACTAGTCATCGCATGGCTCATTAACGTGGGAACACATTTGGTCGGTGCCATGCGCTCTACAATGCAGGACAACGCAACCTTGCGCCTAGCTCAAGCTCTTGCCCATGCTGTACAGAACACGCATTGATTTCAGTTTTGGTTCTCCGGTACATGCGCATGAAGGCAGACATGACACATACAACTTTCGCTTAGTGAATGCTAGCCAGAACTTGCTTGGCTTGCCATTGATGTAGATCTTCTCGATAAGTCTTGCTGCTGTTTCCTGCCTTGCTTGAGTTAGATATGATCGGAGGGCGTCTGTAAAATGCAATGATCGATGGCCAAATCAGAAGCCCTTCATGCCGAGCAATTAAATTGAGCGGATAGCGCTCACCGGCCTCTGCGCGATCCCTTGGAGCAGAGTAGAGCTGATTGAGAGGGAAATTCGCGTCTCCCGGCAGCGCAAAGTTGTCGACCGCGTACGTCGAAAGCTGTTTGACGGCTTCGTTTTGGGACATAGGCACTCTTGCGGTCGCAATTTTGGTGAGGCAGTCCGAGATGAAGAGAATCAGGTAGATGAGCGCCTTCATGCATCCAGTTATTAGTCCGTAGTCAGCTCAGAAGGGAAACAAGGTGTAGCTAGTACCAGCTCGGCACATACCCGGTCGGCTGGCCCCTTGATCTCAAAATTGCGGAAGAGTGAGTTGGCCCTGAACAGGTCGATCGACTCATCGATGATGTCCATAGCCGACGGATCAGCTTAAAAGGGGCATCGATACGCACAAAGAGAAACCCATAGCAAACGTGCCCGCAGCATGCCGAATGAAACCATGATGAACAGCATTTGTGAGCATGGCACGAGTGGCTCCACCCACTGTAGTGTGATTCAGACGCACCTGGAGTCGGCGCCGGGCCGCGGATACGTGTCCTGATCGGCAAAAGCGCTATGGATCCGTAGACCCTCGCGTCTGGATCTTGGTTGTACATGGAATGATATGCCTGAAAATGGAAAGGGAATCAGCTCGATGCGAAGATTGGCGAGATAACCGCATGGGTCAGGGCTGGTCAGTGCGAGCTCGACAGTCAAAGCTGCAGGTTTCCTCACCGGCATTGTTGCTGTGCAGTCCCAAGGAAAGATACAGTCTGTTACACGCTCTTTCGTATCGACTGATTCCAGCCTGTGTGATCGAAGGCCCGTATGCTGCTGAAGTGGAGATGATCGGATGTCAAGGCGTGTATGTGACTTGTGCCGCATTGATATGGATGTCGTCAACGGCAACGAGGTGATGGGCAGCGAGAGACAACGGGAGATGAGTGTTGATGACACTGGGTGTCGCGTTGCAGAGCGACACGCAACCGATAGTTGCATCATCACAGATTCAACTTGTAATTTAACGACTTCACTCCTTTTAACCATCTTCTATGACCCTCATTCTTGTCACACAAGATAGACTGCTATCGATACTGCCTCGTTGCTCCTGGAATACGCCAGGAGTGTCAGACCGAGTCGAGAGTCCGAGTAAAGGAGGGCCTCCTTTATTGCATGCATCGCATCGCAGATCACCCGCTCATACTCTAGCTTCAAAGCAGTGATCATGAGCAGCTTTGAGGTCCAGTCCCTCTTCTATCAGGGTGCTTACAAGGGCTGCATCGAACTCGCCTCTTTGCAGTCGGTAGACCCTTCGAACCAAGCCACTCAACAGAATCTTCTCTACGCAGCCCGTTCTCACATCGCGCTGTCAGACCCAGGTAAGGCGCTGGCGCTGCTCCCTGCAAGCCTGGCCGAGGGCAACATCGCGGTCGGCGCGGTACGTCAGCTTGCAAAATTCGTAGCAAGCCAGCAGCAGGGAAATGCGAAGTCATCAGATGAAGCGCTAGCCAGCCTTATTGAGCTTCTCGATGAGGCTGTAGTCGGCGATCCCAAGGGAGAGGTCGTCAGGGTGTGCGCCGGGACAGCAATGGCACGGGATGGCGACCCTCTTGGTGCTCTCGAGACGCTCGATGTTGCCAGTGAAAAGGAAGGGAAAAACAAGGAGCTCGAATGCGTCGCGCTCGGCATTCACATTCTGCTCAGCATCAACCGAGTTGACCTCGCGCAGAAGGAATTTACTGCTGCCCGGTCCTGGGCTGATGACTCGTTGCTGATCCAAGTGAGCCTCCTTCTCTCCGTTGGGCTCTATAGTCCATCTCTTACCCTTTCTCCCGCCATCTTCTTGTTTACCAGCTCATCGAAGCCTGGATCGGCCTTGTGCAAGGTGGCCGTTCCTCACAGCAAGCGTACTACGTCTACGACGAGCTCGCGCAGAACCCCGCGCAAGCTGGCAAGCCCAGCACTGTCAACGTTCTCACAGGCAAAGCAGCGGCACAGATGGTGCTTGGACAATGGAAAGCAGCAGCAGCCACGTTGGAACATGCAGAGAAGCTTGTGAGGATCGACGCCGAGGTTAAGCTTTTTGAGATGGAAGCAAGGGGCATGAATGACGAGCCTTCCCTCCGCCTCACAGGATCCTAGCAACGAATCAGTTCTCGCCAATCGCGTTGCGCTTGCCCCGCATCTGAGTCGGACACCGGAATCATTGGCCGAGGCCATGCAGTGCGTTGGGTGGCGAACATTCTGATCGCGTGTAATAGCTGACCCGGCTCCACCTGCTGTCTTTGCCAGAAAACTGCAAGCTCGGAACACAAAACATCCGGTGCTAATTGCATACAACGAGCGGGAGGCTGCTTTCGATGAGGTGGCAGCCAAATTTACCCTTTCATCGGAAGCCTAATCTTCAAGGTGATCAAAGACATAGAGACTGCATTGCAGGGAGCCTATTGATACAGCAGTGCACTGGAGGTCGCTCTCGAAGGCATCAAAGAGTGGTGAAATGCTTGTGTGATAGTAGTGGCCTCAGCTGGCAGGGGCCGCTCCCTGTGCTGCATTTTCATCCTGCCCCGGTTTCGCACCGCCCATGAGGAAGCTGTCAAGAGGAAGCAGTCGCTCTTTGTTAGCACTGAATTGGTTGTCATGCCGAGCATTGTTCGAACCGCTCACCTCCATGCATTCGTCTTCATCTCCTTGAGCTGCCGCTCTTGGTCCTCCTTGGCCTGCCTTCGGATCTCCTCTCCATTTTCCTTCCAGTACTTTTCCTCTTCGAGATGAGCTTGCTGGAAGCGCTCGCGCTCTCGGTCGTACCAAGTCTTGAATTCGTCGTCTACGCTCTGCCTTGATGCGCCTCCTCCGAAAAGGGACAGCCCCCCGCCGCTGCCAAGCTTTTCCTTCTTTTGCTTCCACTGCTCATACTCGACAGCACGCATTTCGAGTGTACGTTTCGCGTGCTCTGTCGGGATATGTGTGTCCTTGTACGCCTCGATTGTCTTGCGGACGTTCGGGATTTCGTATATGCCGATAGCCTCGAGGAAAGGGATGAGGTGGATAAGCTCTCGGTCGTCTTTGTTTCCTTCCCACTTCTTGACCAGTACGGCATTCTGCGGATGGAGAGCAAACCCCTCATTCTTCGTATCGAGGATGATAACCTTGTTGAGATCTCTGTTCAATGCGTCCAAGTCCTTGACAATCTTGCCATCGACGCTCCTACAGCTCTCTCTGAACAATAGGTACGTCAAGAAGCGGCGATCCGGGTCGAGCTTTTCGATGACTGGCCCAGCCGTATAGAAAGGCTGCGAAGTGTACAGAACAATCTCGTACCACTGCGATAGGTAGCCGAGGAAGTAGTCGAGACCGGGGCGTTTGGCTGTCCGCCAGCCATGTTCTCGAGACCAGGCCGAGTGTGTCATGAGCCCGTCTAGATCGACGACCAAGGTGTAAGGGCGGCTGTAGGGGAAGGGAAGCGGATCTGGCAGTAGCTTTTCCCACGCTGGGGCATTGAGATCTTCCTTCATCGACGTTGTCCTCAGCCACAGCCGTCCAAACCAGCTGTCTTTCAGTGGGTTCTGCAAGCAAGCGGCAAGAAGTAAGATTGTGTATATGAGTCAAGCGAGCGTGCCTACGACTCACATCTTCAAACCGCTTCGCCTCTCTTTCATCCATTTCTCTACCAGCCTGCACCACAGTAGCCGCAAGGCATAAGCCAGCGATGCCAAGAAGAACCCGTGTCCGTGTTCGCCGGTTCTTGTCTATAGAGCTCATGGAGCGCTTCCCCTTGGCCCCTGTGCGCGCAGCATCGTTCGCGGTTCCATCCTTTCCACTCGTGGCATCTGGAGCCTCGATCAAGGAGGATGTGCTCGTGTCAATGTCGAAGAGCGATGTGGATCGCCCAAGAGTCGGCTTCGGCCCCGACGCCTCTGCTTCAGGTTGCTGCGTTGGGGATGTGTGGCCGCCGTCTGTGCCTTGGTCGGTAGACTGCCTGCCGCCAACTTTATCTGGGACCAGCTTGGGCCTTGAGGTATGCAACCTGCGTGTGCAGAACAGTGTGGTTGATGCTGCGATATTTGCAGATGCCGTGCTGGTTGGCAGGCAACAGTTGTGTGATCTTGCTGCCCGCACCGGCGTTGCGGCACAGCGTGTCGCTCTCAGCAGCGTTGCCGTCGCTCCGCTCATGAAAGCCTTTTGCATCCTCTCTCGTCCGCACAAATGGAACTCAGCTGGAAGTTTGTCTGTGCCTGGCAGCAGACCAGCACCACTCTGCTGCGTCTAAGGGAGCAGAGCTTGGCATGACCGACGCATCAGCTGGCTTGGAAGAAGCGAAGGACGACGGTGCTCGTGATGAACCGCTTACGATCGCCAAAAAATTCCGAAAGCCGCCGTTCCGCCGGGGGAGAACACATCTCCTCGTCGTCATGAAGGCATGACGCTGCGGCCTCTTGCAGACTGCCTACTGCCTGTGCAGCTGATGCTGATAAGAAGGACCCTCGCTTTCTGGAGTGTATGTGGGCTGCTTGGGATTCCTTCCTCGCAAGCATCAAGGCTGCACCCACAGCGAGTGTGCTAGTCAGCGACCACGTCGATAGGCAAAGCGCTGGAGCTGGACCCGCCGTATCTGACTCAGCATTCGGAGGGTAGGGGCGATGGCTTCCATCGCTGTTGCAGCCGGCGACGATGTGAGTTCAAGAGCATTGGGAAAACATGTACAGAGCTGAGTTCTCTACATATCTTGTGCTTCTTACTCTAGGCCACGCCGTTCTTGATCCGCGTGTATGTCAAGCTGGGGGCTCCATGGCGGGATCTGTCGTCGATGCAGCCCGGTGGTCGGCCTTTGGAGGATGAGTTCAAGCTCTATGTCTGGTATGTCTTCAGGGCATGTCTCTTTGAGAATATTTGGATATCTATATAACTCATAATGGTTTCTGCGGAGGAAGGTCGACGACGTCTCTCAGAACCATCTGCGCTCAATTACACGCTGCCAGCCCGCTATCCCAACCCTTCTCTCGGCATTCCTTTCGAGTCGTATATTGGGACTACAAGGCCAACGAGGCTAGAGCGCGAGACTACTTCCACGACATCACTCGCGTTTCGCGCTCAACCTTGACAACGCTGCTTGGTGAAGAAAATGCAAGAGAGATGCTGCCCAAATACTTGCAGCGCAGAGACAAGGGAAAGATGCGCGAGGCAGATCAGTATCAAGAAGTCAACGAAGCAGCGGACGACGAAGCAGGGAAGCGCAACGCACTTAAGACCGTTGGAGACTTGCGCCTCAGAGAAGGTGCAGTCCTTGACTGTGTCATCCATGCTCCAGCAATCTCATCAGTCGCTTTTCGGGGGCCAGCGCCGCCCCAGGATGCCTACCCCGGTCCTTCGAGCGTTGGGCTTGTAGTACGCGGGCGATTCGCGCAGAGTTCAGCAATGGGTCCCATGCGGATGGCAGACGCGCGGATGAGCTCGGGAGCTCGGGAGCTGAAAAGAAGCCTTGGGCCTGATCAGCACCCTTGGGGCCGCGGTGGAGATCCGAACCTAGGCGTCCAAGAGCGTGAACGTCTACATTCGAGGATGCATGAAAGCAGGCGAGAAACGTCACGTCTGCCCCGAAATGTAGGTGCCTACAGGATGAGAGATAGTGCATGTACCAAGTCGCGCAGTCGAAGCCCACCACGGCGATTAGAATCTCCAACACGTGCACAAGCCGACACGGGCGCGAAGCAATCAGGTTGGAGTCCCTGATGCTCTCTGCGTGCCTGCTTACTCGGATATATTGTATTCTTTTGCCAGTGCATATATATACTCAAGCCGGCAGCTGCCAGGCTCCATGGAGCAGTTCTTCGGCATTCCAGTTGACAAAGGCGCCCTGAGCACCGAGACCTGCTTGTTTCCCGTCGGCGGGACTTTCTCGGGTACCGAGCAGGGCAAGTGCGGCGAGAACATGGCCCGGCTGCTCGGGTTTGAGCAGCTGGCCTTCCTCGTGCAACTTTATGAAGCGCTGATGCACGTCTGAGTCGACATGCTGGGCGCTATTGGCGCGCAGGTTGGCTTGCATCTGACAGCATACTCGCATTTCAGCAATCTGGTTTCAGTAATTGTCCAGAAAGACATACCTCCGTGTCCACGGCGCCTGGTCGAACTGCCCACACGGCGACCGGCGCTCGTCCCTGGCTCGCATCTCCCTTTTCCTCTTGCGCGAGCGTGCGCGCGAGTGCATTTGCCCCAGCCTTGGAGACGTTGTACGCACCCCAGGCGGCGCTGTTAGCCACAGCGGCGCCGGATGAGACGAAGACGACCTTGCCGCAGCCAGAGGGTGCTTTGCGCAAATGAGGTAGGGCGACCATTAATGTCAGATGCAAGGATAGCAGGTTGACATTCTGCACTTGGAAGAAATCAGCGGCACTCTGTAGTGAAAATGCCCGCATGGTCAGCAAGCGAAGGTTGTTCGAAAGAGACTCGACTTAGCACACTCGCCTGCTCTCCCAACCGGCCAAAGAGTAAGATACCGCTGTTCAAAATTACACTGTCCAAGCGTCCCCATTGTGCTTTTGCTGTGTCCACAGCCTTTTGGTTGTCTCCCTGCTCGGTCACGTCTCCTTGCACGCAGACTAAGTCATGTGGGAACTCCTTTTCCAGCGACTGAAGCTCGGCAGGGTGGGATCGAGCGAGTGTGACGACTCGAGCCGGAGGCACCGACTGGGAACCGCGGAGAAGGATTTTGGCAATTGCGAGTCCGAGCCCGCGCGATGCGCCCGTCAGCAGGACCACTTGCTTTTCGGAACTCATCGTGCTACACCAAATAACGAAAAAGAGGCTCGACTTGGCACGCTCTTTTCTGCCTTCTAAAGGCCGAGTGACATTGTCCTGGTGCGAGGGCATCTCCGCCACGTCCATCTGATTGGTTGGCAGCTTGCTCAAGCAGACGGTAAGCTGCCAGGTATGCAGCCAGGGCTTGGGGCATGGGAGCACTGTGTCGTGTGCAATAATGGTGGCTCTGGTCGATGCGCGTTACGTAATATATCAGAATCCACAGCAGCATGATGTCACGCAACTGGCTAACCAAGAATGTGGCTTGCGCTGAGCAGTGATCGATTCCGAGAGAAATGTGTTATTAAGTTGAATGGCGATGATCCATCATGCGCCCCATATACATCCTCAGCTCCGCGAGAGCGAGCGAGGGAGCGCCTTTGAACTTCTGTTCGGGTATGTAACCGCCCGCTATACATGTGGGGCTGGCGCTCTCCCTGTGAGCCCGCGGGGCGCCGCAGGATAACGTACTTGTATCTTTAAGAGAGTTAGTTACATTCAGTTAGAACAGATTTGTACTCTCTGTAAGATCCCACATCATGTTTCCAAACATCCAGGAGATGATGGAGGATGGAATGCACTGGTCATCTGTATGTATGGAGGGCGAACATTGATACGCAAGACGAAGTACATGCGGCCAAAGCGTTTCCATGCTAGCCGTCGACGCTCTTCCTCATGCCACTATCCCCCTTATGACCTTGTGTGCTACCTACTCTCTTAGTCGCTAATTAACTCCAGCCTAGTCAATGTCACTCCGTTAGAGCTTGAGCCAGTCACGGGCATTTTAAAGGGGCCATGCCGGAATCTTCGAACATCAATCAAACCACTGGTTTTGGTAGGCCATGTGTTTGACAGGCCGTTTAAGCTGCCCAGCGCGAAGCTGATCTCTGATCTGGCAACGCTCATTCCGGGTAGGGTTAGGGTTGAAATTCCCCTGAAATGATGAAAATCCGGCGGTGGCCGCAACAAGAGAAGAACGAGGAGAGGACGAGAAACGTAACTTTGAAGGAGCTGATACCGTCTGGTGCATTAATGCCTAGCCCTTGATGTTGCCAGAGTTGAGACAGGGTCCCTCAGTGTCTTTTTGGTCCTCATAAGAACCAATTTTCGCTCCATTCAGACCCAGCAAGCCTAGAGTCAGCTCTGGACAAGAGCCATCAGCGTTGATCTGACCACAAGATTGTCCACCGGTCGACTGCACCGACTGGATGGTCGAGTAACCGTAGAATCGATCGCAGTAAGTCCACTAGTGAAATTGAACGTTGGTGTTGGCAACGTTCACTGTGCGACTAGCATCGGATGGATAGTTGGGGGAGTTGTAAGATTAGAATGTCCTGGTGCAAGGGTCGACATTCTCCTGTTAGTAGGTAGAGCCCTCGACGGGTGGGCCATTGGGATTGCCACTCCTCTCTTTATTATCAAGTTGGATTTTTGCGGTGCCGAATGTAGGAGTCGAGCTCATCGCGTTGCTTCCACTTTGATCATTCACGGGCTTGATACAGTTGCCATACGTAACAGAACGGGCGCAGGCGGTGTAGGAACCTGCACATGCATCTTTTCTGAGCGCCGTCAGAGACAACCGATTGTTGCCTGGAGTGGTAATAGGAACGATTGAAGTCCTGACAGTCCTGTGGCACAGGTATTGTCATAGATGTTCGTTGTTCCCACATCGTTGTTGCAATTTTTTGTCACCATGGAGCGTTACGACTGATGCTGACGCAATCGCTGTGAGCGCAAAGAAAAGGATTACACGCATCTTGTCCTGAATATGTAAATAGTGGATGCTGGTGTCAGTCGAACAGGCAAGCAATAATGAAGAGTGCGCCACTGGAGTCTTACAGCGTCATACATAGCTGATGAAGTCGGAAATTTTGGTGGGGGTGGCGGGTTTGAAGTACTTCGCGCTGCTCTTGATGGGGTGAAGGTATGAAAGCATCTAAGAGCAGAAGACTTACGGGTGATTGCTTGAGAGAGTTTCTAGTTATCGTCTGATCGTCTCAATAGCTCCCAAGCTGCTGCGAACAATTGGATCGCCTTTGGCCATTGTAGGACACCAATATCGTATCACTTGCTTTAACCCGGTATCAATGTGTGGGAAGCATGTTCACTTTGACCTGATTCGATGCCTGAGTTATCTTTGGTGCCAACCGCCGACTTCAAGATCGGTCGGCACATGGCGGTGACGATCTGAGGTGTATTGGTAGATCGCTACTTGCGTTACCTTGGATCTATCAAATCTCAGATTTCATATACCAGATCTTGATCTTAAATACCACTAAAAACTCCCTTAGACCTCAATTGCACCGTTCGGACTGTGTCTTGTTGTAAAACGTTGTAGCAATGGCGGAGTTGGCTTCGTCGAGATTTGTCACTGCGGACTTCATTCTTTTTTTCCCCCTAGCTCGCTTTCGTCCTATGAATAAGATCACTTTACAAATGTCAAATGTCAACTTTTAATAACAAAGAAAACACGCTAGTACAATAGCTCACATTGTACAATCCTATAAATACAAATTAAGATGATTAACAATGCCTGGAACAAAGACCAGTAGGTACCTGTTGGTGTTCATTGCATGGTCCACATGTCAGAGTGAACATCCAAGCCATCAAACTGTGCCGGTGTGGGTGTCGATCTATGTTCACGCGCACATAGATGAGTGCTGTTTCTGTATACATCGCATACTCCGGTATATCCTTGTCGCAGTAGGCAACCGTGCCGCTACAATGGAACAGATAACGGAACAAAACCAGTAATGAGGCGCAATTGCAACGAAAAGAATACTGCATGGCCCTGTCGTGCGTGCCCAGTACCCAGTATAGTACTCGCCCCCAGGTGACTCTCCTCAAGAAAAACCCGCTAGGTAGCTGTTCTTTGCATCTGAGTTCGGACACAACTTCAGACTTTAGAGGATCCTGGATATAAGAGGCATGCAAGCGCTGCAGCAATCAACTCTTCAAGACTTGACTGCAAAATACCCCAAAGCGCTACTCACGCATGCGTCTGCACTGGCTTTGGCCCAACCCGCCTCAACCCACCGAGTCCAGCTAATCCGCCAGTCGCAGCTGCAAAGTGCATGTCAAGTGCTCCGTAGCAAAAGTTTTCATCGGCCCTACAGGATGGGCGCACGAAGCAGCCAACCCGAGGCTCCACC
The DNA here is from genome assembly GCF_000711695.1 of Tilletiaria anomala UBC 951. NCBI lineage: Eukaryota > Fungi > Basidiomycota > Exobasidiomycetes > Georgefischeriales > Tilletiariaceae > Tilletiaria > Tilletiaria anomala. The sequence continues at coordinate 23,545 of NW_013546896.1, read as the reverse complement.
GCCTTACCTTACAGATCTGGGCGAGAGAATTGGCGTCATTCAGACTTTTGCGCAACACGACGATCAGCTCATTCTTAGGTTGAGAGAACAGAAAAGTTCATGGTCATCTAAGAAATTCTCCGTGGAGGTACATTTGTCTCCGTCGCTTGCAGCGAGAAAGCAAGCAAGCAAGTAAACAGGCAAGAAAGCAATCATATGGAGCACTGAAACCTATGTTGCCTTTTCGCAGAACGCCATAACGGGGGAACAGGTCTTTCACGTCGACAGCAAAAAGTTTTCAGCGCAATCTCGAAAGATCGTTCAAGACGCAGGCAGGCAACCGCTATTTATTCTCAAGAAAACAGCCTACAGCATCCAGGTGTCATACGATGGCTTCGATGCTAAAGATCAGCGTCTATTCAGTGTCACCGCTGCTGGAGGCCCCTTCGGTCAGAAACAGCTGTATGTGAGGTTTAAGAATAACCTTGGGAAGGGAGAGTGGATCCAAATCCACATTCGAGGCGACTGGCTCAATCGTAACGCTTCGGTCACCCTATCGGATGGTACACCAATCGCCCATGTATCTCGGCTTCCTTTGAAAGTGGGCGAGATAGTTTTCGATCGGCAAACGTACTATTTGATGGGTACGTAGTTGCCGATGGCGACGACAAAGGGGACAAAGTTCTGACCTCCAATCCTTCTCTTATGTACAGTTGCACCAGGATTCGACTCAGCACTCATGGTTGGCGCGACTATCTGCATGAATGCGGCTCGAGCGCGAAAGTTCGATGCCGGAAATAGCATCAACTTTGCTTTCAGTGGCTGATGACAGGTATTCACATCAAATTCCTCCTCTAAAGCTTAGCGTTTGTTGCCGTTCATGACTCCGTCGCCAATGCAAGCGTGGCGAGGTCACGAATTTCCTCTACCGCCTCTGACTGATACTGCTCGGCCGGCTCTGCACTTCTATCCCGAAAAGATGCAACGAGCCAATGCGCATTACGTATCTGCCTGCACCCACCGTGAAAGAGCCATCCTTCACCAGTTGTAAGCTGGATAGGAGGGAGAGAGAAGAAGGTGGAGCTCGAGCGGAATCATCATCATCATCAATCAATCAAGCACTGCTTATGAGCTTTTTATCCTGCCAGCTGTTACTCTTGCTCATATTCCTTGCGTTTCCATTCCGATCTACATACTCTATTGCTGGCAGAATCGAGTTGTCCCTAAGAGCTTACGCGGGTGAGCCTCGCACTCTCGTCTCCTAGCTCCCAGACGGACCTCCGTACATGGCGTATTTCCGAGATATTGGTGCCGCCCTATGATCTTTGTATAGCACAAGCGATGTTAGGTAGTATAGGATGGAGGAGGTGCAAGCGGGAGTTTTAGAACGAGCAAAATGGAGCTCATTCCGCCCGCATTTGGAAGGTGCAATTGCTTAGCTATTTGGGTTACAACATTTAGCAGTGTAGCTACGCTTTGGCTATATGGAGCACATGCCTCTCGTCCTGAGCGGGTATCTACCATCTGCACACACAAACATCCATTGGTGGTTGTCTCCACACGCCTTTGCCCTGTTCAAGTCAACCAAACCCGAAGCGATCCTCTGAAGCTCGAAATGAAGTCCTTTCAATTCAAGGAACAGCTTCACCATAGGCTGCTTCGGCTGTTTGCGGTTCCTTGGCAAGCCTGCGCATGCGAGCCCTTAGAAAGGGTCTCACCCAATGGCGCCATCTGCTCGCTTTTCATTTTTGTTTCCTCTTTAAGGTGATTCTGCAGACGACGCAGACGGAATTCGATTTGAAGATAGCTTCAATAGGGGAGGGCATAAAGATGCAGGATCTATTCTGCGGATCATCTTGCATGGTAGCAATCTCTCTACGACTATTCATAACGAGAATCTATTGGGCCAGACGAAAGAAAAGGTGCTTACTCGTAGAGACCTCCTTGAGGATTCGTTTCCACCTACTCCATGTCAAATGATAGCCAGAAAGTTATTCAGGTTGCTTGCACAAGATTATAATCTCTGTCAAAAGCTAATCGACCAGCTGCTGCGATATAGAGAGAATGGAGCTGTAAACGCAATTATCAGCTTGCGTTCTCTTCCAAACTGTCCGGTTGACACGGGGCATTGGCCTACTGTGCTTTGCAACACAACTCTCCCTGTTGCAAAATTTGAGCTAGCAGCCAAACAAGCTTCATTCTAAGTTCGCTCCAAATCGGACTGGCAGAGCGAAATCTTCGACGAAATTCGTGTCAGGGAATGGAGGAGGCGCTTGTTCACGAGAGCATCAACGAAAACTGGTGGCGGTGGATCCTCAATGATGTGCGTTGCCTTGCAAATTCGAAGTTACATCTACCCTCAAAGTGCACTGATTGGCGTCCCTATGTCTTTACGGCATCAGAGAAGGACATCATCCACGAAAAAAACACCAGCGAAGTTCTCAAACAAGGTGCTAGTGACGTAAGTTGAGGCCCAAGGCAATCAAACAGACGGACGCTCCCATCTACTTGGCGGCGTTTCGTCCACCGCCGATCACTTGGTCGTCGGGCTCCCATCGCGTATATTATCCAAGCATCCTTACGTAACCAATATCCATGGCAGTTCTCCATGGTGCTCTCGCTGCACCGTCAATTGTTAACACCTTTTGGTCCATTTCTCCATGTTCCCACTCCATGGCTGTGCCCTCAATCTTCTGAGTCACAGGAATTCATGCTGGACCCAACACTGCAAGCAAGACAGCAGTCGCCATACATGTGTCAAGGATCAGGCGCCACTGTGCAGCAACAGGCACGGCCAATGCAAACGACCGAAGAAATGGTTCGACACGAAGTGATGACAAGCTTGGCCGTAGCGAAGACCCATGTATAAATAGAACGCTTGTGCTCGAGATGGAAGATCAAGCCCGACTTTCCTGCTCCATTCATCTCACAAGCTCAAGTTCTACCCTTATCCAGCCAGCCTTTTCTTTCCTACTCCTTACTTGCCTTCGGCGTTTCCCAAAACTTTGCAATAGGGCACGTCACAGCCTAAGATTGTTCATTCAAGATGGGTGACAGCCTAGCTTCGCAGATGGCCGCCTTCACGTCCATCCCTCTGTTGGGTGGATACATCTCCAGCCGCGATCTCGCACCATCCATCGTTTTCATCGTGGTTTATGCCGTCGTGGCAGTCGGCATAGGCATTAGAATCTTCCGTAAACAAATCCCGATCCCTCTGGCTCTGCGGCCATCAATCCTGATCTTTGTTCGACTTGCCTGCTTTATCATCCGGCTGGTCATCCTCAATACTAATGATGACTCCAATTCGCTGCTCGGCCTGTACGCTGCAGAGGCCGTTCTGTTCAGCGTGGGCCCGATCTTTCTGAGTACGGCGCTACTCGCCATTGTCAAGTCGCACCTCAAAACGATCAATTTGCCCGATTCGAACCCAAAGGGTGCGGTGGCTCGTGCGATGAATATCACCAACGTTCTGCTCATCGCCTGCATCATCCTCACCACCTCGGGCGGTGCCATGCAAGCGAGTACCGACATAGACGACATTGACACCAGCAAGACCCTGCGCAGAGCTGCCACCTTCCTCTTGCTGTTCATCAACCTCATCATTGCACTCCTCATCGGCTGGATGTGGGTGCACAGGGCTTTGTCGCCAGCTTACGGGAACCCAAAATCGGCAAGCCAGGTCGGTCCCGCGCGCGAGATTGTTCGCGCCCTGATTGGCGTCAAAGTCGACTGCGAGTCCGTGCGCTCCAGATTGGTAATCGATTCGTTCTACTGTGCTTTCCTCCTTTGCGCTGTCATCTATAAAGCCGTGCAGATCGAGTCCACTTCGATCGATGATACCGTTAACCTCAAGACGATCTTTTGGTGAGCGCATCGTATGCCATACAAGGGCTACTGAGTTTTCGCTCACATGCTCTTCATCATATATTTTTATTGCCTCAGGGTCGTCTATATCGTTCCAGAAGCAATCTGCATGACATTCTTCGCACGTTACAATTGGGGCAGGCTGCTTGCACCACTTTTGGAGGAGGACGGCAGCGAGACGGGGCCCTCCAAGCAAGACAGATACGCATGATGGAAATTATCGACACAACACATGATCGATTCGCAAGGGCTTATGCCTCCCATGTAGCGTAGTCGGGCTCTGAATCTGCTGCGTTGGCCAATTGCTTGAAACAAGGGGTGTATTGAACTTAGATTAACGCTCGCATACATGGACTCGTCCTTTCTCAAATGCTTCGAGATTTAAAAATTGGGGAGGTTAATGAAAGTACATGGATAGATAGAGGGGTAACAAAGAAATAGCGGAAGAGAAACTACGCTCGGTATGGTCTAATAGCTGGGCGAGTCTAGGGACGCACAATAGCATGCAAAATATATGGAAGGAGCAGGATCGCCTCGCAGGTTAAATTTCAGGAGCATGCAATCGGCCGAGGTGACAATCACAAAGGCGCACCCAGTCACGCTCGCCTCTGGTGGAATTCCACACTTAAGCTGGGGCAAGCGATTGAATGTGAACGAAGCGGGAGGAGAATGGATACAAAATGGTGAAGTTGATAGGAGAAAAGACGCAAATGGACTGGAGATTTCGGCGCAATGGCCTGCCAAGCCTTTTTCGTTGCACCCTGAACGCGTGATAAGGGCGCAATTGCAGGAAGATCGGCGCTAGAAACGTAGAAGCAGCCAGGGCGGACTTCAGAGTACTTCACTTGCCTCATTTGCTCTAGACTCCCGAGATGCAGGCGATGCAGCGACGCATACAGACGGAACCGTGCAGGAGGCGATGATGCATGTATTCGAGACTGGAGCCGATCAAGTCGAGCGGTGCGTTTGTCCAAATGTGCAGTAGGGCCAAGGTCGGGAACAGGTTGCATGAAGGCTGTGCTTGGCAATGGCTTCGGCGCCAAGCTCGGCGCTCAGCTATACCTGCAGTTGCACCCCATAGTCATGGGACCGAGCTCCAAAGCACAGTCCACCTTGGCAGACGCCCCGCCGTCGAGCACTCCCCTCCCTGAGGCTCTCCTCTCAACGCAAGGACGCTGCAACCTGATCGCTCGTATAAATACGAGCCTTGTCGACCCCCTTCCTCCCGCGGCATTTGGGTTCGGATGAAGGGCAGAACCCGTCTCGAGAGATCTGCGACATGAATCCCTACCAGTACTGCTGCACCAACCTTACCACCAGCTTTCTCGACACGTGGTGTGAGGGCAAGTTTGAGAGGCTGAACGACACCTGTTGCAGCGACGTCAATGCCATGAGCTGGGCCATTAACATCACCTACAACGTCTCGGTGAGGGACAGGCCCGACTGCGGCTATGTCTACAGGAGCGGTGCATTCGGCAGAGCGCGAACCATGCGGACGGCAGGGTGGCTGGTCGCCGTGCTGCTCGCACTGCAGGCGTACATGGCTGTACTGGCCGTACCGTAAGCTCCAGGCACCAGACAACAAGGCGTTGAAATCTGAATAGATTTCAAATAATATCTGGACGTGCACATCGAATCCGCCTTCTATGAATCGTTGCGCGACTACTCGCGCAACGCCACGTCATTCGAAGTGTACAGACAACTGAGCGACAGATACTCGACCGTGGACATGGGAAATGCAACCAAGCAAGTAGCAGGCGCGGCTAGTGGAGCGGGCAAGGCGTCGGTGGCAGAGACGTTGGCTAAACATCAATCCGAAAAGATCCTCAACATAGGGTGGAACTTGGTGTACACCGAGTGCCCATGGCGCAACTGCGACACGTTCACCAGACTGTTCAGCAGAATCAATGAGGCTTGCTACTATCACGCGTGAAACCCTCATCACTGGGTATGCGAAGGGGGTCTGTGCTTTGTCATCGACGGTCAATTCAGAGGGCCTGATGCGTGAGACAGGTTCGTCGCCCTGCTGTGGGAAGTGTTTGACAGAGCGATAGGAATCGGGGGAGCACTGGATGACACGCACTTACGGAAATCCACCGAGCCAGCACCATTGGAAAGTGGTAACGGAGAGAGTTTCAGACTACTTTAACTCAATATCTTCGGCGGACAGTGCTCCAGGTAGTGTATGAGGATCTACATCACAAACCAGAGCGGACGTTGGGACTGCGATCGAGCCGTGAAGAAGGTACTCGAAGCAGGAGCGTTCGTGTCTCCCTTTCGGATGATTCTTCGGGCGATTGGACTCTTCTGCGTGTAATCCGTGAGTAGTCGACAAGAGCTGGGGCTCCGGGTCAAAGCTTTGCCCGGCAGCTTGCTGGCCTACGCCCGCACCGCATGCTCATTGATCCCTACCTCATCCGACAGTGGCTGCCAACACAGGCTACTCTGGTGTTTTGAAGGCAATGGGAGGTATTACGACTGGCCAAATTTCCTTTGGTGTACCTTACAATCGTGCAACATGTCTTGACCCGAATTACAGCTGGACCGCACGTGAGACAAGGCTTCTTTCTCTCTGCTAGAGGCGGTGGCATGCACTGCTCGACTGCGGTTCACTGCTGGCAAACCACGCTGTATTCAACCCATGGTAAGGCTGTGGCGGGAAAGGCAGGCGAAAGAGCCGAGGGTGAGCATGCTGGCCGGTGGCGATCGGCAGCGGCAAGCGAATGGCACGGAGCACCACCCGCAAAGCAGTTGCCCGAGCGCAGACCTGTTCACATCCACAGCCGAAGTGTAGCGTAGCCAAACCAAAGCAGGGCTGGCCACCGCAGCAATGGAATACATGACGTGGGATGCTTTTGCGAGTGCGGCTGGACAGTTTGGTCGCCTGCTTGTAGCAGGCGCGAGGAACAGGCTGCATCCAGGCAACAGGGCAATCGCCCGGACCTTGACCATCTTTCTCTCCAGGAGCAGCAACAGCTCGGGCATTGGCACAGATGGAGCGAGGCACTAGCAGCGAATGATTGCGTGTATCGTTAGCGATATTGCGAGCACCGGCTGAAGCGATTGCGATCAGCGGCGGGGCAGTCTGGGTAGTCCGCTGGGGAGGGTGAGATTATCGCCTGGACCGTGCCATGCTCCTGCAACGGGAGTGCGCGGCCTCCTCTCGGCTAGCGCGTGCAAGGGCGACACGGCGAGGTAGCGTGCTTACCTTCGGTCGATTCCCTGAACAAGCCACGATGACACTGCTGTCTTCTCCGAAGCTGCGTCTCTCCCCGTTCGGCCTGCGAGGAGCGCCAGGATGGTGCTTAAGGTGAGCGCAGAGGAGGAGGATCGAAGAGCCTATGCTGAGCATCCTCGCTCCATTCTGCCAGTCTCTGACTTGCTCTGCGGCATGCACAGGAACAGCGCAGTGGGACGCCGCCTCCCTGTTCGTGGTGACGTCGGGCTCGACACGCCCATTCCACGGCGCGATGCAAGAGTGCCAGGCGAGCAGACAACCAGACGGCAACGAATGCAATGCAGCAGACGGGGAGGAAGCTCTGCGTCTGGCATCAAGAGGTAAGACTGCGAAAGATGTCCGCTTTGCTGCACCACGGGCTGCACACTCGCTCCAGTCTGCTCTGCGCAGGCGCCTGCTGCGCTCTCCAGAGATTGATCATGTGGGTTGGGCCAAGGACCAAAGCGAGCTCGGCACCTGCTGCGCGGAGCAGAGGTGGCTACTGGGCGTGCACGGCCAAGCTGGCAGGTGTGGGCAGGGAGCAAGAGAAGCAGCAGACAGTCTTGAGTATGCACGCACATGCTTATGTAGACCCGGTTGTCGGTGACGAGAGCGCCACCAATGGCCATGGCCTGCAGCAGTGTCTGCACGGCCGCCAGCGTCCAACACAGCATCAGCATCTGCCTACGACAGGTGAGACCGTATCGGATACATGCACGGTAGCAACAACAGCGTCATCAACGTCGGTGGTGATAGCGGTATCCGCCGCGCAGTAGCCCTCGCCTTTGCCAGGGAGGCGTGCCAGGTCACCATCACGCACCTCGCCAAGGAGCAAGCCGATGCCGAAGAGGTCCAGAAAGCAGCAGCTTCGGCACCGCATGGCGTCAAGGAGATCCACACCGTTCCAGCTGACCTCAAGAGCAGGGACGAGGCACAGAGGATGGTTGCTAAGCACGTGGACGAGTACGGCGGGCTGAACATCCTCGTGAACAATGCGAGCATGCAGGTGTGAGCTACCTTGAACGTCTCGGCTATGCGACAGGCACAGCTGATGCACAGATCATCGTGCTCTACACAGGCAATGCAAGGCATTAGAAGACATCGACCTCGATGTGGTCGAGCAGAAGTTCCAGGTAAGCAAGCAAATGACGATGGAACAGAGCATACGGTGGATCGCAGCTGATGCCCGTTGATCACAGACGAGCATCATCGACATGCTGGCGATGGCCAAGTTCTCACTGCCACACATGAAACGTGGCTCGACCATCATCAATGCATTTCTCTCACGGCATAGAAGGGAAGTGCTGGCATGGTCGACTATGCCTCGACCAAAGGCGAGTCTCCGGGAGTTGACGTGCCGTGACTGTGCGCGGGGACAGACCCTCCATCGAGCTCTCATTCAGGTGCCATCGTCTCGTTCAAGCTCTCCCTCGCGGCACACACAGCTTGCCCCGCGTGGTATCAGGTCTGCGCAGTGGCTCTGGGATCCGTCTTTGCGCCGCTGGTGAGTCCTCAATGCCACTTTGTGGGTGTCCATTGCCATACCTCCCCTGACGATGCTTCTCACACCATGAACAGGAACCTGCCAGCCGCACTCCCGAGCAGATGGAAGGCTGGGGGGTCGAAGCGCTGCTTCTGCACGGCAGGCCTGGCCAGCCGGCGGAGCTCGCGGCGTCGTACGTCTATCTGGCTGACGCAGGCTCGAACAACATCATGACAGGCCAGGTGTTGCATCTCATCAGCGGCTAGTGGTTCGGCTCTTGAATCATCGTCCGTCTCTGGACGCATCATTCAGCTGTCCGTCTTGTGATTGATAGGCCAGCACAGTGATTGTAATGACTCACGTGATTCCAAACATGATTACATCGTCTTGTCATCGCCTGGCTACGGAGGTGGTATATGCTCTATGCATGCCTGGCTCGTTGTGAGGTGCTCCCGGCCCTTGTGTCATGGTACGAGCTTTTCCAGGTCCGGTGGTGATGTACAGCGCGGCGAGCCCATCGCAGAGGATGCGCAGGGCGACAGCCAGCAGCAGTCGGGGCACTGAGCAGAGCTCTGTTGCGGGGCAGAGCCGCAGCGGGGAAGTCAGAGTTCTCCGACGACCCCAGCGGGTGGGGTACCTGCAAGGAGTGCAGCCAGTGCAGCAGTGCAGCAGTGCGGCTGGAGGCACAAAGCCACGCGTTTATCCACATTTTGGTCTTTCCCCGCGGATGATCACTTCTTCCCACGGCAAGGCTGCTTGTAGCTGGTCTCACAACGCCGAGCATCCTTCTGCTCCAGAGGACATGGGAGCTGACACTTGAACCGCGCTCTCGACTTGAGGCCGGTCGCTTCTAGGCAAGAGACAGCTTTCGGTGGCAGCGATCCAGTGCGGCTCTGATTTCGAGTTTCGATCCGGCTGCTCCGGGGCTTCTGAGGGACAACAGATCGGACCGGGCACCTCGGTACCTTCTTCGCGCCGCAAGTCCAGATCCTCCGTCGGCGTAGTGCTGCATCCTGCCAGCTCCTGTGCATGGCTGCATCCCTCCCGCGTTTCCTGCCGCTGCTTTTATCGCGTTCGTGTGCGCCTGCCTCCCGGCCTGCTCATAAACCTCGAGGGCTCCAGCACATTCACCACCACCTCTGCGGTTCGCGGCTCTCTCCTTCACAGCTCGGAGAACCCTTGCTCAGGACCGTTGGGACTCGCAATAGCACAGACTTGCATCCATTCCCCTCGACAGCCCCCTGCGCTGCGCCGAAGAGTCGTCTGCCATCGCTGCGACCATCCGCTCCCACGTGCCCGGCCGCTTGCCTGGGTTTGCAGCCACGATGGCGTCGCCCCTGCAGCCGGATCACGCTTCGGAGGAGAAGCGCGAGTCGCTGCAGCTGGAAGAGCGCGCGTTGGACACCAAGGACATCCAGGCCATCTCCAAGGCGGGGCATGCCGCCACAGACGATCAGGGCCATGTGCTTGTCCAGTTCGACCAGGCTGCCGAGCGACGTCTCACACGCAAGATCGATCTTAGAGTGATCCCAATGATGTCTCTGCTGTACGCCTGGACATTTATAGACAGGTGACCGATCCCCCCGAGCAATCAGGAGGTCGTTCGCAAGCTGACACGCGCGTTGCTTTAACCCTCGGAATCATGCTCTGTTCTCGCGCGCTCGCTGAAGAGCAAACATCGGGAACGCACGATTGAGCACACTGGAGGCTGATCTTGGCCTGCGTGGACTGGAGTGTGAGTGTTCTGTACTATCAGCTATTGTGTCGAGGAGCGAGATTGCTAAGGATCCCTGTGCGACAGATAACCACCTGCTCAGCATCTTCTACATCTTCTACGCTATCTTCGAGATCCCATGCACGATTCTGTGTAAGGTCATCGGCCCGCATCGCTTCATTCCGGCGATGGCATTCCTGTTTGGGCTGGCCACCATGTGCAGCGCCTTCGTCACCAGCTTTGGCAACTTTATCCCCGTGCGCATCGCCTTGGCGCTGGGCGAGGCGTCGGTCTTCCCCGGCATTGCTTACTACTTTTCACGATGGTACCGCAAGGACGAAATGGCGCTGCGGCTCTCGCTCTATGTCGTCTGTGCCCCTCTCGCAGGTGCACTGAGTGGACTCCTGGCCTCGGCCATCCTGGTCAGCCCTTCGATGGGCCCCATCGTGGTTCGATGGCGGCAAATCTTCCTGATCGAAGGTCTGATTTCAATCGTAGTCGCCGTGGCCACCTACCTTGTCGTGCCGGCCAACATCGAGACCGCCAAGTTTCTCAACGAGGAGGAGAAGGCACTGGCACTTGCGCGCATCAAGTCGGAAAACGTGGCCACCACCGAGGTGGTCGAGGGTCTAGAGCTCAAGCCGCTGTGGAATGCCATGAAGAGCTTCACCACCATCACCATCGCCCTCATCTTCCTCTTCGACAACATTGCCGCGCAGTCGCTGGGCTTCTTCACACCGACCGTCGTGCGCACGCTCTTCCCCGGCCGCACGACGGTGCAGCTGCAGCTGCTCACCGTACCGCCGTACATCGTTGGCGCTATCTCAACCGTGCTGCTCCCCTACCTCTCCGGACGCTTCAAACGCAGGGGCCCATTCTTCCTCCTGGCCAGTCTGCTCATGATCCTGGGCTACGCAATCTTCGTGGGCAACGCTCGCAGCGAGGTCAAGTTCGCAGCTTTATTCGTCAGCATGGCTGGTGCGTTTCCGCTTGGTGCCTTCTGCAATGCCTGGGCGATTGCGCAGGTCACGAGCGACAGCGCTCGCAACGGTGCCATTGCGCTGGTCGTCTTCTTTGGGAATTTGGGTGAGCGGCTACTGCGTCCTCGGCGTGCACGAGGAGCTGCGCTGACCCTGACACTCGGCGTGTGCACGTCTGCTCGCACACAGGCGGCGTGGCTTCGACGTGGACGTTCCAGCCTTCCGATGCCCCTCTCTATCTGGGTGCTAACTCGGCAGTGTGAGTTATTGCCTCTCGTCTGCACTCCGCGCGTGCACAACGCTCATGAGACCTTTGTGTGCTATCTCTCTCTCTACAGTCTGTCATTTTCTGTGGCCATCTTTGTGCTCTCGGCGGCGACTATGCTCTACATCTACCGGCAGAACAAGGCGCGCGACGAAAGCAGGTACCAAGTGGACGTGTCACACATGTCGCAGGAGGAGATCTCCCGGCTTGGCCCGCGTCACCCGGCATTCCGTTACCGCCCTTGATCCGTCGGCACTTGCACGGCGTCGGCCGTGGAGGGCTTTGCGAGCGCTCCTCCGCTGCGTGATCTTGTGTATACCAGAGTTGCTGAATGTCACGGCGTGGAATGGAGACGAGAGACGAGGGGTGTAGCAGCGGTGCACGCCAGCAGATTTTGCCAACTAGCTCGTAGAGCGACTTGGTGGAGGAGAGACTCGAGTCTTCTCAATGTCTTCAATACGAGAGCACCCTATCATTTCAGGTTGCACTTGTACAGACGATAGCATGGATTCGCAAGGGAGGTCTTGCTCTTGACGTGATGGAGCGCTGTGCCCCCGCTGTGGGCAGTGAAGCCAACGCTGGAGTCGGCGACGCTAAATGACGCCAAGGCGGCCTAGTCGCTGGAGCGGGTGCTGAAGCAGATCGCAGAGATCGTTGCGCAGAACCTGCCTCAGAGACACGGCACCGGCGAGGACGGCGCGGGGGCAGATGGTCTGGCCTCCAACGGCTTGACCCGCTTGGATCGCGTGGTCAGCATGTGCCAACCTCGGGCCCAGCAAGATGACAGGCTTTGAATCTGGCACTGTCGATGTATCCCTAGGCGGCAGCAGCAAGGTGCGGAGCACCGTCGACATCAAGAAGCTCGAAAAGCAGGAGGCCAAGGCTAGGGCCAAGTTGGCCAAGCGGGTGCAGCGGGATCGGTACGAGAGCAGCAAGCTCGTCGAGAATGCCAGGAGGCAGGAGAACTACGAGATGTTCCTTAAGGTGAAGTCTCTGGAGACCGCAGGTGTCCGAGGCAAGAACAAAGACATCAACTTGCTAAACATCGATCTCAACTTTGGCAACAACTGCATCCTGACCAATGCGACGCTCTCGCTCGCGAGGGGAAGGCGATACGGTGTCATCGGCCGCAACGGTGTGGGTCAATCCACATTGTTACGGAAGGTGGCGTTGAGGGAGATCCTCATTGTCTTACACACGTATGCAAGGGTTAGCAACACGCCAGACGTGGTCGAATTGTGGAGATACTTGTAGGTCGCAAGCGCTCTGGACGGTCCAGGCTGTGCTCTTCTGAACGCCACGGTCTTTGTTTCAATGTGGCTCACGATTACCGACCCCCAAGCCTGGGTGAGCGGAGTGGGGCCGCGCCGCGCGCCGAACGTGACGTCAGGCACTTTGCATTGTGTGGACACAGGCGTTTTCCAAGGAGGGCGGGCCACGGGCTTCCCCCGCGCTGTTGCTACAGCGATGTCCAGAGCGAGCGATATGTAGGTGCAAGAGTCGAATACCCAGGGTGGGGATAGAGCCACCACGAGCAAGCTGAGGAGTGGGCTTTTGGGCGCAATAGGACCCTGTGCCATATGCGGTCTGTATGTACGAGTCCGATTCTCCCATACACTAGTACATGAAACGCTTCGGGACGAGACTTGCGGTTTCTCGCGCCACATACTCGTACAACGCCCGATCAGTCTCACGCCCATGGTGGGGCCACCATGCATTCACCATTTGCAGACTGGTCTCGTAGCCCAAAGCCATTCCAGATCTGGTTCCGTTCCTGTTGGCATTCGCATTTCGGGAACCATGGAGATTATCATCTCAATTGCGCCGACAGCCCACATGGAGCGGCAATCAGGCAGGCAACCCACAATCTCGACATCATCGATGGTGTGTATACATACACCTTAAGATGGATTACACATGTGTACAATCGCCCGTACAACTCCCCCAGGCTGATGCTTGCTCAAGGACGAGCGATGAAAGTGGGGCCCCACATTGCAGCCTGTCGGCGTGCAGGTGTAAGGTGTGGCGCGGATGTGCTGAGCGCCTCTTGCTCTGTCGACAGCAGATAGCGGCCTAAACACTGCAAGATTCGCTGAAAGTGTGGGGAGTGAACTTCGATCCCACGGAAGTTGCTCGACAAGTTCGTGCTCCATCAGGTGCATACAAGACGAGCTTCGGCTATCCGGAACATCGTCGCGATGTCTGCCTCTTCACCCATCCGGACCGGTTCATCTCACTACAACGATCCACCTCCATACTCCATCACGCGCCGTGACAAACCTGCATAGCGCAACATCTCCATGTCGACAAACAGGGATCTCTCGACAGCCAGCATGTCTTCAAAGGGCGACGCTGTCCCGTACGGGTCGGGCCAACAAGAGAAAACCTGGCGAGATGGCGCTGCTGGAAGCCTCGCACACACAATGTTGCTCGCAACAAGTCCACCCTGACCACCCGTGTCGTCATCGCCTTCGCCGCTCTTGGATCCATGGCCTCTTGCCACGGTGCTTCCATCGTTTCCACCACCGTCGGACAGTCTGGCTGGATTGCCGCCTTCGGCCCCACCGCAGACCCCACCGCACCGGATTACTCGCGCTACTCCGATGTTACCGCCGCGACCAACGGTCTCTTTGCCGGTGGTGGCGCGGCCGGCTTCCTGCTTTGCATGGTTCTTTTCGACCTTATCGGACGCAAACGTTTAATTCAGCTCGGCGCATTCGTTGAGATCATCGCCGCGGCGTTGCAGGCGGGCTGCGTACCCAACAATTTGGCCATGTCGTACGCCGCCCGCTTCCTCTCGGGTCTCAGCATCGGGATGCTCGTTACATCGGTTCCTCTCTTCCAAGCCGGGCTGGCCAAGCCCATGGGCCGAGGTCTGGAAGTTGGCTTCCACGCAATGTTCCTTGTCGGTGGCTACTTCCTCTTAGCCTGGATCGGCTTTGGCTGCTACTTTGGGGTGAGCTTGAACTTCTCTTGGCGCTTCCCGCTCGCCGTGCTGTGCATCCCGCCTACTGCGCTACTCCTAGTTTCCCCTTGGGTGCCCTTCTCTCCTCGCTGGCTATTCTCCAAGGGTCGAATGGATGAGGCATGGATCACGCTCGCCGCCATCCACGTGCGCGGTGGCGTCGCTATCGCCGGAGCTACGCCTCCCGCATCCGAAGCAGAGGCGGTGCAGCGCTTTGCTGACTCGGCCAGTCAAGGACGCTACAACGTTGCGCTGGCCAATGAGGAGTACCGCCAGATCACGGATCAAATCGCGCATGAGAAAGAGCGCGAAGCCAGCCACGGCAACAAGTGGCAGCGCGTCCTGTCGGTTCCATCATTCCGCAAGCGTCTCCTGACTGGGTTCCTCGTTCAATTCGGCGGGCAGCCTGGCGGCCCTCTCGTCATCAACAACTCATCCTTCGTCATCTACTCCAATCTCGGAATGTCCGGCTGGAAGCCATTCTTACTCATTGCCCTCTGGCTGACCACTGCAATTTTCTGGAACATTCTCGGGGCCAACATCATGGGACGCATCGGCAGGCGTACTGCAATGCTTGTCGGAATCGCTGCATGCTGCATCCTCGTTGCTGTCGAAGCCGCCCTCACCGCCGCATTCGCATCGACTGACAACAAAGTCAGCAATGGATTCGCCATCTCCATCATCTTCTTATACCTGGCGTTCCAGGGCACGCTCATCGATTGCTCGATGTATCTGTATGTCTCGGAGACCTTGTGAGTTCGATCGACAGCTACATCCGCGACATCATGCCTCGGGACTCACATGCCTTGCCTCTCAGCCCCATGCAGATCCGTGCTATCGGCAATGGCTTCTCGCTCTTTGGTCAATTTGCCGGCACGCGCATTCTGCTGCAGACTGCATCCCTTGGCTTCCAATCCGTGGGGCTGGAAATACTATATGGTCATCGTCTGCTGCAGCTTCGTCTACTTTTGGATGATCTACTTTGTCTTCCCCGAAACCGCGGGTAAGACTCTCGAGGAGATCGGCGCCGCATTGGCGATGATCCTGGCGAGATCTCCACCACTGTCAAGACCGACATCCAATGCAGCGAGATTTGATTTCCATACTGCGACTTCCCACTTTCCCAACACCACATCCGCTCGACCCGCCGCCCTCGCTAATATTGTCCGAATTGTGGCAAGCTGATTCCGATTTCTCAACCATCTCTGTCACGGAACATGTTGTAATTACACGCTTACTCGCGCACATTGCAAAAGCTGCATCAGACATCCACCGCACATCCATGTGCTGATGAGTACATAGTAGAATGCCGCGCATACACGTCCGATCATAGGTGGGCAACACAGCTTAAGGCCTGCCATGTATTAGCAGCCGCTATACTACAGGTTGCAAAGAAGGTAACCTGTGATCAACATTGTCCGTTCTGTGCAAATCAGCATTATGAGCGTCGCAAAAGTACGATGCGACCGTGGGTCGAGGCAGCCGCGCATTGCTTGTCATGTCGACCACGCCGAGCAATCAGCAGCCGCTCGGAATATTGTAATAGCGTTTTCCGAAACCGTCACCGCGGGCGTCGCAGTTTTCGTCGCCAGCAGGACCGCACTTGATGTAATACTCCTTTCCATTGTACGCGCAGTCGTCGTTCTTGCGGCAGTGCTATTCGAGACCGCATTGGCGACTGTTGGGCGAAAACATGACATCCGCTCGACCGTAGCTGGTGCCTTCATACTTGCAGGTCTTCTTGTTCTGGACAGTGTATGCCGCCAGATCAGTCTGGTACCAGATGCAGACTCGATCGCCTGGACTGCCACCGCAGGCCTTAGTATCGCCGACCGTGTGCGACTGAGTGACGGTGAATCCGCCGCTGATCCAACCCTTGATTCTGCCGCCACCATTGACGGACCAGCCAGTCGTGTCGCTGACAGACTGCAAGATGGAACAGGTGGGGTTGTCAGTGCAGTCATGGTTGTCAGTTCGCTGAACGAATCTGTAGTTTTGGTGAGGATTTCCGTCGCCAACGCGGATCGTCTTGACGTTGCAAGTCTCTCCGCATCCTCGCTCGCTCAACGACCCGTTGCGCCTGCATTCGACAGCAGGGGAGTCTTCGTTGGTAGTGGGATCTTGACGCGCCAGCAGCGACTCAACGGCGAGCGTGCGCGCCAGAGGTGGGAGCGCCGCGCTCCAGTCGACCGGCGTACCGTCGGCCCAGTACATGAAGTTGTCTGCGCCCTTGTAGATACGTCTTTCCTTGGTAGAGAGGGCCACAGACTGCGGAAATTACATGTCAATTCGTCTGACTGCTTTCGGCGGGATCAGGTCGGACCGGTTTACCTCGTGGAGAAAGGCCGAAGCGGCAGTCGTAGCGGTGAGAAGCTTGACCCACATGACGAGGATATTTGAGAGCAGAGACAGATTGGCCGAGAAGGTGAGGAATTGGTGCAGGACCTCTTGAACCGTTGCAGACCATGCTCTTGTTTATACCCGATCGATGTGCCTAACCTTGAGTTTCTGGGTAGCAAAAGACGATGAATGCCCCAGCCCGTCCCCAGCTCGCCACTATGCTGGAACGTGCTGGCGGCCGATGAAGCTACTTCGCCGCGCCATACGCAGCCGCAAGAGGAGAGAAATTGTACCGCAGGATAGGATTGCGTTCTGCCGCATCGCATGGAGGATAAGGTTGCAGCGGGTGGCGGTTGATTTCGAGTCTCCCGGAAAGGTAGGCACGGCTATCCGAAACAATGCCCGTCACAAGAAGCAGCTCACGTCCAGCTGAATGCACGGCTGCGGCGTTTTGAGGTGCAGTGCAGGCTTGAAGTGCAGGGCAGGCGAGAGCTGCCCACGCTGTCGACCGACCGCAGCTTGATTGCAGAGTGAAGCCGATTTGCTGACACTGATGCGCAGCGCGACGGGTAATGACGCAGTTCATGGGATCGGGTCTTGCGATTCCCAACATCGCGCCGATACATGTAGAACTCCAGACCGAGCAAGCAATGTACATATCCCGATGAGGAACCGCAACCATGGAGCTTCAAATCTGTGGTCGGAACATGCAGAGACCTGGGGCGTTCAGCCGCAACGAGCAAGCATGTTTTCGTACGGATATCTCGTTTTCTCGCGCGTGTCGATCAGCATTGCGCCCAATCTTTTGTACCGAGACCATGCGGACCCGACCAGCGCCACAAGCTTATTCGCGGCCCGTCGCCAGGTAACAGCATCCTTATTGCCCTGCCAAGCCGGTACAATGATAACTCCGCGCATGATCCTCTGACTTGCTCTTGTCGGATTTCATAGTCTGCTGCATCAGGCGCAATGGAATATGCAGGCGTGAATTGGCTAGCAAAGAGCGTGTTGATTGAACGATGTGGGTATCGATAAACAAGGCTTGATCTCCATCATTCAGAGCGGACTGTGCAGGACCACCAGTACGACCTTGCAGCAATCATGTTTCTCCCGAGGTCAAATACATTGCCTGGTGCTCCTTGTCATCCTACGGAACCCCGTGTTGCAACGCCCATGCAGTATTTAACAAGCCGCTCGTGATTCTTCTTGGTGCTCTACAAACGTCGCGCCCCGCTACGTCGTCTCGAGATTGACTGTCCTCTGGCCCATTCACACCCCATGCGCATCTGACCTGGTGAGCGTCATGCAACATGATGAATTCGCGAGCTTTTCTTGTCTGATTTATGTGTGCTATGCCTTGCAGCGACCGCCATGTATGCCGGGCTCGCGATTCGCGATGTGCCATACGTCCCGACCATCTTCAATTGCAGCCTCCCGACAAGTACCAACGACGGGCCCAAGTGTTGCGCCGCTCAGAATGGCACCTACGTCCCATCGTCTAATGCACTGGCCTTCGAATCGCATTGCATCGGTCCGGTCCTGCCGCAAACACTCGCTGCATGCGTTCCAGAAGGCGTCGGCTGCCGGGTCTTGAAGGCTGGGACCAATGTACCCGCACCGTACAACGGCGCACCGGTCGTCAGCACCGCCGGCACATGGCTGTCGGCCTTTGTTTGCTCGCTGACCTTGGCGCATGCACTGCTTGCGCTTTAGCAGGGAAGACCTGTGCGCTCTCGCGTATTCCCCCGCCTGCCCTGCTTCACCGAGCATCTGCCCATCTTTCATGTTCGAGCTCGTCTGGCTGCACGCGCAGTAAGAGAATTTGCGACAGTCTCCTTTGCCTCACCCTTCTGCCTCTGAGAAAGTGCAAGGGCCTCCTCTACGATCTCGGCATGCGTGGTTCTTCGCTGGGACGACCCCGGCGCAGCTGGTGTTCCTCTTAGAGATCATCATCACGCCAAAATACAAGATGCCCGCATGTGTAATCTGAACTGTGAATACCGCGGCGGAACCCTTTTCGCCCGTTGGATGCCCTTTGTGTAGCCAGAAAGACGTTAGGAATTACGTGTGTCGCATTTGCGCCTCTGGTGTTGAGGTATAAGAACCTAATGGTGACATTGTGGTACACCAGGTCAATATGCAGCTGGTTGTCTTGTGAAGTGCGATCAGCGAAGCCAATTCCTCCGCCACGGCCACTTCTCGAGGGCATCGTACGAGTAGGTACGATGAGTCGTCGAAGGAAATACTCTTACAGTGACACTTGGCGCTGGTTGCTTCCATATGGCACGGGCGCGACGAGCACGATCTGGTAAAGCTGAGAGCGAGGATTCTCTCCGCAGAGAAGTGCTAGCTCTGCCAAGTCGTCGAAGTCAAGACTAAACAATTCAAAGTAGTCTCAGATCTCAAGAGCAGACCGTCAGGATCGTCGGCGATCGGGTCTCGCCGTTCACCGTCATCCTCATCCTCTCATCAACTGCATTCACGGAGCAAGGCGAACAACTTTTGCGAAAGGCGTTGCAAATCATCGCCGAATCACAGCAAGGAAGTGCCCACACACATGCTCGTGCTTAACACGGGATCGCATGTACGAGCATTTGCGTTGGTACCCACAGCCAGATCGCATCGTTTTGGTGAGGCCGAGAAACATTTGTTGTCCTACAATTTGCTGGAATTGGCTCACGTGAACCTCTTCCGCAAGACATTACATCACGTGATCACTTTGCATCATAGGTAAACCCTCAACACAGAAGTGTGAGTGTTCATCTCGGGGGAAACTCCTGGATGCGAATCTCCTACCTATTCTCATCACAGAATGGCGCAATATGCCTACCTGTACGCGGCGCTCGCGATGCTTTGTTCGGGGCAGATTGGCTTACAGCGGCCGCAGAATCGTATGTTGGAAGTCACCATGCTCATCATGCTCCTCTTCGCCGCCGTGCGTGAGGCGCAGTCTATCAAGTGATGCATGAATGAGCGCGAACCAAGCTCAAAGCGAGCAGGCATCCTCGCCGGCGAGGCTCCCTCGCGACGAATTCGGAGATGTATGCTACAGACGGGGTGGGGCTCCGATTCATTATGCTCCGGACGCAAGGCCAAGGGCAGGTCTTTGCTGCTGTCAGAGTCCCAGCATCGCCTTCACAGTTCTCAGTGAGGGCACCTCGTAGTCGACGTCGCGAATGTACTCGAGCCATCCCTTTCTGGCGTTGGCAAGGACGAGCGCCCAATCTCCGCCGCTGAAGTGTGCCTCGCGCTTGTACAGGTTGTGCGCGTTCGCCACGCCCTCGAGGTAAAGCGACTTGGCCGAGTCGTGCGCCTACAGGCCGGCCTTATTAATTTGGCTCATGCCCGCGCAGCCGTTGTTCAGGTAGACATCCTGACGCGTGTAAGCGTCGATCTTCCAGCGCGGGAAGCCACAGTTCTTCCAGAGGTTGTCGAGCTCCGGGGGCCGCATGACGCAGGGCACGAGCCCGCCGAAAACGACGCGCTCGCCCTGCTCGCTCGCGCACATTGTGCACCATCCGCCAAGGCACCAGCCACGGCACTACCCCCAAGTTCCACTAGCGCAGCACCTGGGCATCCGCCGGAGGATACAGCTCGAGTTCCAAGGATGGCGCGCGCTCACCGAGGACAAGGACTGACCGCTGACAGGCAATGTGCCACTGTTCGGAAGAGCAAGGGCAGCACTCTAGTGATGTAGGGCTACTCGGTGAGCGCAGAGCCCAGGCAGCCACTCGCGCTCCTCACTGATGCATCCATCATTCATTGCAGCGCTTCACTAAGCAGAAGTGGGCGACAGGCACAAGTGCAGTCTCTCTACTGCTTTCGCTCACGGCCGCGTAAGCCGACCGAGACCGGTGCAAGGCGGCGATGAGATGACCAACAGGGCACCGAAGGCGTAGCTCAAGGACGAGCTTAGCAGCAGAACGCGCTCGACTGGAGACGGCGCATCAGCGACAGCAAGTCGAAGCTACACCTAGCCTGCTCGCAGAAAGCGCAGGCTCAGTAGCAAGAGGACACGAGCGCCGCTATTGAAGGTGGCAAGAGCATGAACCAAGGCCGCTGCTGCAATGAAGAGTGCGGCTGTCATCCATTAGAGCATATAAGGCATCAGTCTAGCAGATGCAAATTGAGTTCTTGTCACCGCCGTCGAAGTCTACGAGAAGCAGCGGCGGCACCAGAGCAATGTGCAGTGGGAGACATTCTCCAAGCATTCAGCAGCACGGGTATCGCATCTGCAGCGCACCAATCGCTCGTCGTGGCCCAGGCTGATGTTGTCGCTGCCTGAGCTTGCTGCCTGAGCTTGCTGTCCCACGCCATGCTGCAAGAATCGCACGCTTCGCGCTACTTCTCCTGATCTGCGCGCAATTTGGTGATGACTTGCTCGAGGCGAGCGAGGCAGCGCACGCGAAGCTCGACGACGAGCATTTATGGCTGGCGGCGGCGCATCGGCGGGCAGGAGGGCGCGTGCTCTGCGTGCCCGCGGCTCGCCACGCTTCTCCGCCGACATCTCACGCTGCTGTCAGCATCACGGCTGCAGGTGAGTCCAAGCTCTTCATCACTTTTGTATTCTAGCGAAAAGGAATGCTATGTCGCTGCTCAGCACACCGAAACAGTGTCATCGTATTCAAAGCTCTTCGCGCTTTGTGCATTCTTGCGCTGTCCTTGCACACTTGTGCATACTGCCAGCATTTGTCCCAAGTCGTCGCCACTGCAGTCACTGCTCATCATCATCTCATCATCATCATCTCATCATCATCATCTCATCATCATCATCTCATCATCATCATCATCATCATCATCATCTCATCATCTCATCATCATCATCTCATCATCATCATCACCACCATCATCATTATTATTATCATCACACTTGCAGACCTCACCGACCTAAGTGAACCCTGACCCAAGAAACCCACATTCCAGGAAAGTGGACACTGATCTCAAACTTGGGGAAAGGGCAAGGAACTCAAGGCGACGCGACTTCGCCTTCGCTATCATCGCTTCAAACTAAAGGCTAGGCTAAACGCTTATGAAAGTTAGGCTAAACGGTTATGCACTTGATTGTTGATGCGGCGACTTCCTATGCCTTGGTCATTAGCGTCGTGACGACATATTCTTGATCCTCCGTCTGATATTGGAAGGTCTCATCTGCAGAGCGGCCTTCTGACACGCAATGGCTCATATTGTAGCAAGCGGCCCTAAGGCTGCCACCATTGACTAGGCTCTTGTCGCCAATTTCGCAGGTCATGATGCAGGTGTTGCTGTCAATGGCATAGATGGTGTCGGTGCAGTTGTAATCGTAGTCAGGATTAAATATGTTACACAAATCTGAGCATCCGTCGACTGAATGTTCGGAGCGCCGTTGCAGCAGACACCGTCCCACTTACCCAGAGCTTTGCTCGTGATGTCCAGCTTTTCCATGTGGTCCGGCCACATCAATGCGTCGATGGCTTTGTTTGTTTCCAATTCAGAGGTGCTGCGCTTGCCCATTGGACGTGCCTCCTCGAATCGGCGGCACTAGATGAAGCTGCAAAGAATGCCGACGTAGTTGGATAGTGTGGGGCCTTTGTCGCAGTAAGTTTCGATCTGTGGCTGAATGAATCTGTCACAGATGACACTGTAGCAGTCACTGTTGATGTAACAGTGCATGTCGGAACGGCTTCGCTTCCGCAAATTGTGTTCGTCGTTCATCTCGAACTTTTCGATCAGCTGATTACCTCGGGGATGCTCGGGAAGAACAGTTTCGTCGCGAATCTTGTTGAAAATGGCGGCAGAGAAGAAACGTGAGTACTCTTGCGGGAAGATGCGCAAAGTTGTACCGTCCTTGTGAACGACGCTCGCGTCAAACGTTTGCTCACCGAGCTTGAGGGAAGCATCAGGGTAAGGGAACAGCCACTCGAATTGCTCTTTATGCTCCTGTGCGTTGTCCAGCGGCCGAAGCTTGTCGATGTAGTAATACTCGGTCGTGCCAATCCGTATGATGTATGGATCTTCAGGTGCAGGGATACTCAGCCTGTGTCCATCAAGAGTCTCATGGGCAACCTTTGTGCCTCGCGAGCCCACCGCGTCCTGCACAAGGCTAGGCGCCGCGCGTGTCACTCCGAAGAGGAGAACAACAAGAATAGGCGAGCCTTGGAGGATGGTGCGAATGTGCATCACGGTTGGCAACATTGAATTAGGTTGACGGAGTCGTAGAAAATAGTTCTTGACATACCTAGAGTAGGGATCAGAAGAGGGTAGAGGTATATCAGGCCCAAGACAAGCTCGAGATTCCACCTTTACAGTGGGCAGACCCTGTCGATCGCTCTGCGCGTAGGATGGAGTCACTGGGCAAACAGATTGCTTTGAGGCTAGCTTCACACGTGCAACTTGACCCCATGGTTGCAAGCTATTAGCATTCGCTGTTCGGCTGCGAAGATTGATGGACGGCGCATCGGGGTGGCCCTGATGTACGAGCTTCGTGGCGATGAACATTGGCCTCAGCGCTCTCAGCTAGTAGTTAGTACTTGAGATTCGCAGGCGATCTTCAGGCCCGTAGCTTTTGTTGCGCCACACCTCCATGAGGTACGAGCCAAGGCAGTCTGAGCAAGCTCTGCAGGACTTCCCGGCTGTCGCCAGTCAGGCAATGGTTCAACCCTAGGGCTAGGGTTAGGGTTAGGGTTAGGGTTAGGGTTAGGGTTAGGGTTAGGGTTAGGGTTAGGGTTAGGGTTAGGGTTAGGGTTAGGGTTAGGGTTAGGG
>NW_013546897.1:0-47824 GCF_000711695.1 Tilletiaria anomala UBC 951 | reverse complement strand
ATGGCGCCAATGGTCGGGTGAAGCGTCCGGATTACGCGTTGATTGACAACATGGTCGGCAGCGTCGAGAACGCCGCACGGGAGCTGATGGCCAAGCTGTCCATCTCTGCGCAGAACATACGCAAGCTCAAGGACGACCAGCTTGTCCCCCAGGCGCAGACCGTCGCGCATGTTGCCGACCTCGTCACTGCTGCCGCTGATGCCGCCGCTGTCACCGCCGCCGCCGATGCCGCTGCTGCGGCCGACTTGGACTCATCTGCGCTCGACGACTCGGATGACGAGGTGGAGCACTCAAGCTTCCGCCGCGTCCCCGCCGCCGACATTGGCAGGGAGTTTGCTGCCATCTCGTCCCGTGCCTCTTCCTTCTCCACCGCAAGGCGCGTGCAACCCATGCTCTTCCCTCCCGGACTCGATCTGCAGCACTCTGCCGGCTCGACGTCGACGTCTGCGTCCACCTCACCCTCGTCGCTGTCGTCCTCGATGCACTACGCATCCTTTGCTGATCTCGCACAGCACCCCTTTGGAACAGGCACAGGCACAGGCACCACTACCACCGGCACCATCACCAGCAGTAACGCCAGCGGAAGCGGCGTTGTTGCGCATGCGCACAATCCCTTTGCACAACAACAGCCGCATGTATACACGCATGCGCCGGCGATGGCGCAACGATCTTACAGCATGGGCATCCTCCCACCATTTCACAACCCCTTTGCTGCAGCGCACGCGTACCAGCATCCGTCGTCCGCAACCTCTCCCTTCTCGTCGTCATCAACAGCCACGCCGGCCGCCGCCGCCCCGGGCATAGGTTCAGGAATGCCGCTGTCCGCCAGCGGCTACGCCGCTGCGCCCGGCGCGCACTTTGGCGGCGACGGGGTAGGTGGGCTCGCGGGCGGACTCGCCGCTGCGTTCCGTCGCTCCTCTGCAGGCGGCTACGAGGGCCTGCATAGTGCGCAGTGGGCGACGTTCTCCAATTCCACCAACTACAGCAGCAATATCAATCGTGGCGAAGGCGCCGGCGCCGGCCATGCTTCCGCCTCAGCTTCCACCATCGCGCACGGCATGCATCCTCCCCCTCCGCCCACAGTGGCCGCCGCCCCCGGCTGCCAGCCCCCCACGGCCAGCGCAGACTTTGTGTCCGCCGCCTGGACCGCCGGCGCCGCCCCCGGAAGCGCCCTGTCATCCGTGGCGGCGCCCTCACTGTCTGCGTCGTCTGGCGCAGCGGCGGCGGCCGCCGCCGCCGCGAATGCAGCCCGCAGCCTGTCCGATTCGCAGACGGCTATGGCGCTGCAGGCGCACGTCGCGGCGCTTCGCGCGTCTGCAATGAGCAACGCCATCTCCCACAGCGCCTTCACGGCCGCAATTGGCACAGCCGCAGGCACGAGCAGTACGATGCAGCTTATGGGTCCCGATGCGGGAGCAGGCGCTGGCTTGCAGCCGCGCTCGGCCAGCACCGGATCCGGGCCCATGCCCGTGCCCGTTCCCATCGGCAGCGCCGGCGCCGGCGCGCCCACCTTTCTGGATGGCTGGCACGTGCCGTTGCACGCGCACGTGCAGGCTACGACTGGCGCCGCGATCCCTTCGCCGGCGTCGGAAGGCGGACTCGGGAGCGGGCCTCCCGGTGGTGTTGGCGTCCAGACAGTCAGGCTCACGCGCACGGCTAGCGCTGCTTCCCTCCAGGGCGCTACGGCTGGCGCCAATCTCGCCGGGAGCTACCTCGGCGGACAATTGGCGGAAGCAGGTAGTGCCCCATCGACTGGAAGCGGCCGAGGCTCGGTGGATGCCAACGTCAGCGTGCCGGACCTCGTTACGGATATTCCGCTCAGCGACAAGCGGTACAGGAACCGAAAGCTTTTGGTGAGTCCATGTTGATCGGTCCGGGTTACGTTGGAATGCCGGACTTGGCTGACGATTCAGTCCTCCTGCATCGTCAACAGCGTGATCTGCGCCAGTACCTGTATCGCTGGCTCAACACGAGCGAGTTCCGGCAGATCACCAAAACGTACAGCCAAGCCGAGTGGGTCTCCAACCCCGACAGTACCTCTTCCAAGGACCGCTTCTTCCACGTCAACTTCCAAGCACGCGACTACTACAAGACAAATCATGAGCTGATCGATGAGATCGTCCGCATTGGGCTGGCGCTTGCAGAGGAGCATCCGCAGGAGTACGGCTGCGCGCCTGGCGTGCTCAAGGCCTCCCATATCGAAGACGTCGCGAAGGATCTCATGGACAGCGCCCGCAGCGGCTTCAGGCAGAGCCTGCGCACCGATCCTGGTGCCAAGGATTGCGAAAAGCAGAAGGATCAGAAGGACCGGGAGACGGAGAGATCCAAGATTGTGAGCCTGCCCGATCACTTTCTCTGTGCAATCATGGCGGCCTGTATGTGTGTATGCTTACGCGTGTTTCTTCGACTGCACCTGCAGAAACAACGCGGTCGCGAATTGGGCGCGGCAAAACTCAAGCACCCTATCCCTCGACCTCTGCTGATGTCCGGCGCATTCAGCGATGACGCCGCCAGCGACGAGGATCTGCACGGGATGGATATACAGACGTGGAAAGCACAGCGCAGCTTGAAACTCAAGGACGACCACGGCCTCGAGGCACTGACTCCTCGATGGAGGAATCCGCACCTGACGCGTGCGTACCAACTGGCCGACAAAAAGTCGAAGAACAAGCACCTGACCCGCTGGAGGAGAGACCAGCCCGTCGAGCTAGACGTCCCGCACTCGCTCCGCGGTCGTCGGCTGCCCTCTGCGCTTTTCGACAAGGCCTGGCTCGCGGAGAATAAGCACACCCTCAACGGTGCGCCATACTACATCACCATCGACGAAGAGCCTGTCGCCGGATGGTCCGACCAGCTCTACCCTCTTGACGAGGGCAACGATGGCGACGACGAAGACGACGCAAGCGATGACGATCGCCGGTCGAACAAGCGCAAGAGGACGAGCACGCTGATGAATGGCGGTTCGACTCAGGCGATCCCACACCAGGCTTTCCCTCAGTTCCAGCTTGGCCCCGTGGACGGCGCCGGCTTTGCGCCACTACCCGGAGTCGCATACAGCGTGCATCCTTACCAGCTAGTGCCACCGTCCGCACCGGCAGGCTCGCATTTCAGTTTCTTTTAATCAGCATCGGAGGAATGTGTCACCCTTCTCAGTATATCGCATGATTCTCACCAAGACCAACAACACTATAGGTACTCCGCTAAACTATACTTTACAACATCGTCATCAACATTATCATCGCATTTCATCCCTGCATCTTACCACGCCCGACGCAGCTAGATATAATTATTTCGCAGCTCGTCTCTCTCTTACCTCAATCATGCTTTCATATCTCATCATCTCCACAGTCCAGTCATCCATGCATTCCGCTTTGCGCCCCCCCAGAGCAGCGCGGATCACTTGTATTTCTATCACGACATCCTCACGATCACGACCCCAGCAATGAAGCATTACCTTGGGAGAAAGTAATGTGTGCGATTGGCAAGCGGTACCTTGTGTGTGGGGGCCTTGAACATAGAAGCAGTACAGGCGCGTATGTACGAGATCAGGATTTGCCGGCCCCAAGTCATGGGTGTTACACCATGTAACAGTTGCCTACGGCATAGCCCCAGCCAGAGCAGCGAGGTCGGCGCCTTGTTCTGGGAATTTTTCGATGAAGGAAGCTTGGGCTCGCGAAGCCTGATGGAGAGAGGCACTCTTCAAGGGTCAGCTCACTTTTTGAAATATGCAAAAGCATCAAAAAATTCAATAAATCAGCTCACCTGCTCGTATGTGATGGCGTTGATGAGTTCAGGCTCTGTGCGCGCGATCTGTGCGCTCCGGGCAAAGAACTCGATGGATTCGGGAATGCGGCCCTGCTGGAGGCACAGCTGGGCGAGTGTGGCGACCGCGACATCGCAATCCGGGTCGATTTCGAGCGCTTTCCGACAAAGCTCCTCGGCTCCTGCCAAGTCGGTCTTCCACTGGAACAGCAAGAGAGCCTTGTTGATCATTGGAAGGACATTGCTGCTGTTCGCCTTGGCCGCTTCGAGCGCGATGGCCCGATTGAAGTTTTCGAGCGCTGATTCGAACTCTTGCTGGTCGAGTTGAAGCTCGCCGCAGTAATTGTACGCCTCGGAGCTGTTGCTGAACTTGGCCAGGATGCGCTCAAAGGATCGCTTGGACTGCGGCAGCTTGTTAAGCTTGTACTGCGCGACGGCATACTGCACCTGACTGAAGATGAATGAGTCGTCCAACTCGGTCGACTTGCTATAGTCCTTGAGCGCCTCATCGAACTGCTGCAGAATGAAGTGGACTTGGCCGCGGTGGTAGTAGATATCCGGATCCGAAGGGTCTGCCTGAATCGCTCGCTCGAAGTCGTTGAATGCTTCCTCGCGCTGACCAAGCTCCATGTGCACGCTCGCCTTCTTCACCCAGCTCTGGACATACGAGGGGACAAGTCGCGTGCTCTCATCGAGATCTTCAAGGGCACTCGGGGCGTTGCCGATGACAAACCTGGTGGAGCAAAGGTTGCGCAGTTTAGCAATGATTACTCCTTAAAGTTAGAGATGCTCAGGACTGCAGGGAAAGGCTCACTGGAATGTTGCGCGCATGTTCAGCGCATTGGCCTTCAAGTCGTCCGTGCTGAGACCTTGGTCGAGGGACTCGCTGATGAGCGAGAAAGCATGTGGGAAATTATTGGCTGCAAGCGCCTCGTACGCCAGCTTGAGCGTCTTGTCACCCTGCGACGGCTCTGCTGGAAGAGCCGGCACGGGTTTTTTGCGGAACGCATCTAGGTAGGCGATGACGAACGTCGGAGATGGTAGTCGCGGCTCTCGCGTTCGTAGCGTATGACCAGCCCTAGCGCGTGCAAAGGTGTTGAGCACACGCTCGACCGCTTGGGTCGCTGCGGCATCTTTAAATCTGCTTAGAATTGCAACAGCGGTAAAGTCTGTGCAGTGTGAAAGGTTCGTCAGTTGATGACTACCAAATATGGAAGGATAAGTAGTGCAGACGCACCTTCTGCGCTGCGGATGAGAGACTGCATCTTTTCATCTGATTCGCCCCCACTCCCGCCATCCCCTCCGAGTTTCTCACGAGCGGTGGCCCGCCTGTTGAGAGCCTTGACGTAATCCTTCTGTTGCTTGAGCGCCTCATTGCAGTCGTCGATCACTTCGAGATACCTTCCGAGATTGTTGTAGCACGCCGCCCGGTTGCTGTAGAATACCGCGAGCGGATCTGCAGCGATGGCCTTTGTGTATAGCTGGATCGCCTTCTCATACTCGCGCTCGCTGTACGCCTTGTTGCCGGCTGTCTTGAGCGCCTGTGCAATGTCCTTGCGACGCTGCCCGGGCAAACGAGCAATCTCCTCAGCGGAAAGGGCTATGATCTGCGCATCGCTCGCTTCTTCCAGCAGTGGGCCGTCTCCCGGCAGCTCCCTCTCCCCATCCTTCTTGTTGCTGGCTTTTTTCTTTTTGTTCTTCTTCTTGGAGCTGCCGCCCTTCTCTCCCCCTGGGCCAACACTGGCAGAGCTGCTGCTGGCGTCGCCTCCCCGGCCACCTGGTGGTGAGGACGGTCCGCTGATCAAGTAGTATGCCAACCCGGCGGCGCCGACACCAGCAGCGGCACCCATGAGCACATATCGATTGTCCTCGAGCCAGCGTGTGAACCTCGCCCCGGCAGACTGAGCAACGTCGGCCGCTCGCTCGGCCTGCTGATGTGCAGGTGATACTGCGGGCGCCATCGTGTGATTTGACAGGCTAAAGAATAATTCTCCGTCGAGTACCCCAGCTGGCTGCTGTATGGTCACCTGCAAGTGAGAAAGAAATGGCGCCGTGATGGACAGTGGCATAAAAGCGATGCTGTGTGTTCGAATCGAGACATGAGCTTCCCCCCATTCTTCCCCAGCTGCGTCCAGCACACAGCGTCATCTTCTTTGATCTTTCCCTTTCCATTTGTTTTTCTTTTCTTTTCTTTCTTTCTTTTTGGGCTTGGACAATTGTTGGCGTTGCTCCAGGCGGAGGGCCGGTGAACTGGAGCATAAAAAATGTATTTAAAAAAACGCATGAGAGTAAGACGGCGGAAGTAGTTCATCTGTGTTCTACTACTAACTGATTCGCTTCGCCCAAATGCTCAAGCTGGGACTGCCGTGGCTCACGAAGGTCGACCCAACCGTGCTAAGGTGAGCGCGTGATGAGTCCTATATCCTTGATGTCTCGTCGTCAGCACTATCTCCGACAAAGCATGTAGCGTCTGCATACATCTATTGATCGCTGATACGAACGCAGATGGAACGCAGCATCAGCAAGCGCGCCGCAGCCAATGTAAAGAGCTTGGGCACTGTACATGTACTACCATTGCAATCAATGCCTTCGCGATGGCTGACGAAGCGGACGGAAAGAACCTCTCGTCCACGACGCTGAGAGTGGAGTTCAATGGCGAGGTGATACATTTCAGGGTAGGCCATATACCCCGCATCCTCTTCTGAGCTAGTCGTTTACGAACTTGGTGTTTCCCATTCCCTTTTGCGCTTCGTGACCGTGCGTTCCGACAGGTAAACCCCTGATCAAGTTCCGCGAAGTCAAGAGCGCGTTCGCAGCGAAGCTAAACACCGATCCTCGCGCTGTAGTCTTTCACATGCCGGAAGGGCAGCATATCAACCTTGATGATACCGCGAAACAGGTATGTATGGGTGTGGGCTTTGGGGTGGCTTCTACTTTGCTGGCTTATACATTTGCCCCTACTCTCTCGGTCTGATACCCGGCTCCTTGCTAGCCTTGCACTTGTAGCTCCATCTCGATGAAGACGACTTGATAGAAGCATCCGTTCACCAAATCGGTGGCACCTGCGGTCCTCTATAATCGGCACGCTATACGAAACCCAATTTCTCGCGGATTGGGACAGTATGACGGCTCTTTAGGCCCCTCGTCCATCGTTTTCGCCATGACACGCTCACTGGACGGACGGTAACGAACGCTGAAGTCCTTTCTGCCACACTTCTGACAGTGGATCGAGGATACCGTGGAAGGAAGTTTGGTCACATCTCTATTTGGCACGCAGCGCAACAATGCATTTGTTGACACATCTGTAACTTTTTTTCTCAACAACGGACGGCCGCTCGAACTTACGGACATGGTGTCGTCGTGATCGCTCGCCCTCGCTGGTGGCATTTACAGTAATACATTGTATCCATGGTCCCATAAACAAGGTTGACTTTGCAAAATTTGGCTCAGAGATACAATAAAGAGAGTATCTTTGTATGGTGGCTGCGACAGTGATGGTCATTGTGAACAAGAATGGCGTGTGCGTCCAGACAGACTTTCCCGGTGGAGCAACTGCAAACCACTTTCGATATCGACATTTTCTGTGTAAAAGCTTCCAATCTTCAGCTTGTATTGCTACCTCCTTGAAGTTGGGCTGCAGCTCCCTAGTCCTGTTGCCAGGTGTTACGCGAACGAGAAAATCGAAGGCGTCGGCGCTGGTGCGCGACCAATTCATTCGGGGTTTCCATCGCCGATGATGGTGACCTGTCTTTGCCTAACTCTTCCGATGGTACAGAATGGTTTTCGATGATGCTCTTGTTTTGCTCTGTGAAGACTCTTGCCGACCGCACGTGGCAGAAGGCCTTCAATTCTTCATAGAGCTGCCGCGAGTAGTTGACGCAAGAATGATGACTTATTGCTCAAGTGCCCCAAGACCACCGCATGGATGCGCTTGGAAGAATTCAATGCGCACTCGGAGGACCAACGGCGCCCAACAATGGGCGAGATGATGCCCTCTTGCTGCTGGCGCTTCATGTGTTGTAGACTGCGTTGCCGACGAAAGCTGACACTCACCTAGAAAGCTCTGGGTTCCCCCTATTCTGTTCTGCTTTATGCTGGCGATTGCATGGTTGTCGCGTCGCGTCGTGCGGTCTGTGCACCTGTGTTTGCAAAAAAGGGGGGGAAGAGACGCGCGCGCGGCGCGTGTGCCAACATACAAACTACTACTACCTGCACACGGTTGCTGCATGTGGCCTGCGTCATCACTGATTGATTCCGCCGCAGCAGCTTTGAAAGGCACAAGCAGCATTGACCAAGCAGCATTCGAGCCTTCGAGATGCTCAGATCTAGAGTCGGTCTTAGTTGGGACAGACAGCATTCTCTCTTCGCATCATCATATCCTAGTAAGATCACATCTGCAGAGAAGATAGTCAACGTGCACATCCTGAACGCTAAATATTAGAGGTCCAATTTCGTCAACATGAGCGACGCCGAGCAGAATATCAAGCCGGAGACTTCTGAGGACAACCAGCTAAATATCAAGGTCAAGGATGCTGATGGATTCGAGGTCTTCTTCAAGGTTCGTCCACTCGTACATGCGCACGGAACTGCCCGGCGGTGCCCTGTGGAGCACATGTGGTATCGAGGCCTTCATGCCTTGGGAAAGTGAAGCGGTGGCCGCTGACTTGATTTCCTCGACTTTTCTCCTGTACTTAACTTCTCGTCCATCTGCAGGTCAAGAAGACCACAAAAGTACGTATGACCCATGTATGACCGCCCTCCCGTACTGAAGAAGGATGCTTGGAAACTGAATTTGCTGCTTACGCTCCTTCCTTGGGGTCGCATCCTTGCGATCGCTCAGCTCTCAAAGCTGAAGAAGGGTGAGTCAAATTCCAGAAAATCATACCGCGACCCCCCGGGGCAATGGCTGATCATTGCTCCGCTCACCTTTGGGATTAATGACAGCATACGCTGAGCGAATGGTAAGTCGATTCCTAGTAACCAGCGGAGCTTGCTATGCAGCTCCATTTCGAACAGATGGGAAGCGCAATATCTCACGCTGCATTACAATTCGCTGCCCGTCGGCCGACAGGGAAAACCAGTATCGTGAGTTCCGGATATGCTGCTTTGGGCGCCACATCAGCAACATATGAACAAAAGCAAATTCTTCTCTCTCCGAAAATAGGTCAGTCCGTTTCATGTTTGATGGCGCCCGAGTGAACGATGAGGACACTGCAGACACGGTAAGCTTCGTGCGAGTTGCTCGACGCTTACTTCGTCTCTGCTAACTTTTGCTTGTCATCATCTCGCTTTCTTGCCTCACGTCGTTACGCTGGGCTGGATGGGAAATGAATGCAGCTTGGGTTGGAGGATCAGGACGAGATCGACGCGATGATCGAGCAGCTCGGTGGCATGAGTCTTTGAGACTCATCTGCACATATGCTTGACCGGCACTTTCTCGGGGTCACCAGCGGACATGCGAGCGCGTCGTATAAAGGGGTGGCTCTTCTGCGCGATGTGCCTGCTGCACACTGCCTGTTGTAATGTATGCGGAATGGCCGCTTGCAGAGCGCCTTCCGGCCACGGGGAATGTCAGGCAGGCAAATGGATTGGCAATGAAGAGAAAGCACTAGAATCTGAACGGTTCTCTCTGCAGAGACCCTTATGAATGATCGCACACACGCACATGCCTGGGTGATATATTTCTCTGCATTGGTTACCGTCTTCTGTATCTCGGCCCACGCTCGACAGAGCTTGAAGGATGCGCAACATCAATGCAATAAGTGCATCGTGGCGCTGGGCTTGTGCGCGCTCGTCGACTAGCACTGCCTTCCTCGTAAAATCTATTTCGGCTGAGATGGTGTGCACTGAGGGTTGATCGTGTGCACTGAGGGTCGCTGTTCGAGCGGCCAACGAAGGACTTTCAAGAACCCCCGAGCTTGCCTTCTGGGCGGGCATTGGTACCTTTTGGGAGTCCTGTGAATGTGACAATTCAAGCTAAGCACTCGTCAGTGAGGGAGGTGTTCCGCTGTCCGCGCGCGGTCCACCCTCCATATGCGCATCACACACACCCGCGTCTCAGTAAGACTACCCAGTGCTTTGCCACGTTTATTTGGACCATCAATCATCGCATCGCCATCCAATTGAGCGCGGCCGCAAGTTGGCTTCGACAGGGAGAAGCTCACATCAGTCTGGAACGCGAAGCCTGTTGAGTCATAACCACTTGCGCTTCTCGCCGCTAATCGTGTAGCCGATCCCGTCACGTTGAGCTGCAGCTTGGAAGTTCCATACGATGGTCCGCTCCACACAAATCGCTCGCGTTTCTGATGGGCTCCCGCTCGCACAGTCGGTCGATGACGACCAGACTGAGAAAGACTTGTCTGAGTACAAGCAACAAGCAAAGCTCATCTTTCGACGACTTGGGCCAAGCGCCGAACAACGGTGTAGCATCGAGAGTGGGAATTACACGCTACAGTGAGTGTGATGCAAACGGGGCTGCGGAGCTCCCTTAGACGCTCGCGGTGATTGTGGACAATCCACATGCCGATCCTATTGGATCGATTTGTGCTCACGCTCTGTGGATTTTTTGCCTGTCACTCAGCTATCTCATGCATCCACCGCCGTCAGATCCAGCCTCTGTTGTCTATTTGACAGTCGCAGAACGCTCGTACCCACGCAAGCTCGCTTTCTCCTACCTCGATGAACTCTCCAAAGAATTTGAGCGAAGTTATGGATCACAAGTCGCTGCGCGCAATCTCCGACCCTATGCATTTGTAGCTTTCGGTGCGTGCCTTGTGGTGTTCCCTTCTCTGCACGCGCGTAGCTTTATCGTATTCTGACATGTGTCACAAATTCTGTGTGCAGATACTTTCATGCAACGTACGAAGCGCCTATATGCAGATACGCGGACAGCGCAGACGGCAGCTTCAAGCAATCTCGACAAGCTGAATGAGGACTTGCAAGACGTGACGAGGATCATGACCAAGAACATGGAGGATCTGCTCTGGCGAGGAGACAGTCTGGACCGTGAGTCGTCGTTCCATACCCCGCGCAACTGCGCCGGCTCTTGGCCGCCTTGATGAGTACATGTCTTGCCGCCATTGATTCGCTCATACCTTTGCTCCGTTGCGCAGAAATGTCATCCATGTCCAGCTCACTACGAGACGAATCGCTCAAATACCGCAAGGCGGCGCGGCAGATCAATATCGATGCTATGATCCGCAAGTGGGCCCCAGTAGGCGCGGTGGGCATTCTGTTTTTCTTCATCATCTACATCAAGTTCTTCTAATGAAGCATTTGCAATTTGCATCGAGGTGCCACTTCTCCTGCATAGGGGGTCTTACACCGCTTACTCGCGTACTCCTGCACATCACAAATTGCTGTCTGTGAGCGAGATGGATGCTCATAAAAGGGCATTTGCTATGAATGGCACGTACAGCCTAACTCGGGTTTGTTCTCTGGCAAGTTGTCTGGCCTCGCGCATATCGCTACACGTGTCCCTGGAACGAGCTTGTACCAAGGTATCTTTGCATGTCGCTTACGCCACTCGTTACGCATGGTTAGCTTTACCGCATCTCCCGCACTGGCTGCCCAGACAACCGAGGGACCAAGCTTTTGGACGCATTATTGCTTTCGCCTTCATTGTGTTTCATGTCTGGTGAGGCCGCCCGCTGCTGCGAAGAGAGCCGATCGTAGACATCCCGAGGCGTTGTGGGACTGTCTCCGACAGCACCCTGCGCGTCATAGGGTGCTCAACGGTAGAATGAACGAGAGGAAATGTAACATGATTTCCCACCAAACGAGTCTCATTCATTATACAGGTGCGGAGCAACACCGCCTTGCTCATCGTTGCTCTCAGACCGCTTCTTGTCGTCATCTGAGGGATTGCATTCAGATTGGACCTCACTGCTCATCCCCCATGGCTATGATAGACGTGTTGACAAGCCGAAGTTCCGCTTCGAACTCGTCTGACGCCAAAACCAAGATTTGGGTAGCATGAGGAGTCGGACCCAAGACAACGGGCATTTCTTCGTGCGCCGACACGTCGTATCCTAGGGAAGAATGCAACCTTTTTCCATTCGGACCAGCTCCTTACCACACACTTTCCAACCCTGCACCTGCTTCTCTGATGCTGGCGGGGCGAGCTGAATAGATCTGAGCGGCTAAAAACTTTAGAACTGCTCGGGTCACAGGAGTATAGGGTAGCACAAACCAACATGGCGCCAGATCAACCGCGTGCGACGGATTTCGCGTCGGACGCGAAAGGCAATAACAGCACCGGGCCCACCCCAGCCGCAGAGCGGCCCTTGTCCAAGGCTCTTGGCGCAGGGAGCCTTGTGCAAGGTCAGATTGACGCAAGCTATGTCCTCGATGCACAGCAGGATCTGGACCGCAAGCAAGGTGGCTCCAGAGCTTCAGTGTTCCTATCTCGGCCGCTCTCCTTTCTCAAGCGCCAAGCAAGCACTGCAAGTTTGGGATCCGGCGCAATCAATGCCCTAGTGCTGGACGCAGCACAGAAAGATGATAAGACACAAACAGAAGACGAGATGCTCCATCAGAGCCGCGGACCCATGTGGGCAAGCAGGTGAGAAAGATCAATCCTCGTCTGCTAGCGCGGATCACCGTATTGTGCCCCTTTGACATTATTTTCCCCTCTTTTTCAAGGCCGGACCAAGAACAACGCAATCACATCAATGCCCTCAAGCGTGATTTAAAATCATCCAAGAACTTATCCAGCACATTAAAGTCTGCAGTCACGTACCGCCAGTCATCTTTCCGTTCGATGGTAACTACGTCGGGACCACCGACGCCCTCCACACCAAATGTTGCACCAGGAAAGCTGGGCAATGGGCAACTCGCTGAAGACCGTGCCGAAAATGGCCCAGATGGAGCTGGCGCACCACGTTTAGGCAGTTTACTGGGCGGCGGTGATGGAGATAGGAGGAAGGAACAGGCCATTGCGGTCACCAAAGATGCCTTCTCGCGTCCTATCCGTGGGACGGTGCAGGAAGCGCAGAAGGGTTTGGACGTGCAGGCGCAGAAGGAAGAAGATTGTGGACAGCAGCAACACCAAGGAACATCGTCTCCATCTCAGACAAGAAAGATGATGCAGATCAGCCACCTGATGATGGGAAGACTGAGCGGACGAGCGAACCCTGGCGATTCAGGTGGCATACCTGGCTCTACGTGTGGTCAGTCGCCTGAGGAACGCGGGCAACAGCAAGAAGG
Organism: Tilletiaria anomala UBC 951; assembly: GCF_000711695.1. Lineage (NCBI taxonomy): Eukaryota > Fungi > Basidiomycota > Exobasidiomycetes > Georgefischeriales > Tilletiariaceae > Tilletiaria > Tilletiaria anomala. The sequence goes on along the minus strand of NW_013546897.1, from coordinate 34,855 downwards.
AAGCGATGGAGAGAACCCGGAGGGGCCGAGCGGCAACATTGATGTAGATGCTCCTCAGAGTCCGAACACCCCTCGTCCTGTTGTGGCCCGTGCCCGTTGGTCGGCTTTGAAGCGGCGCATCAACCAGGCAAAAACCGCTAGATCGCAAAAGCGCAAGCTCGTCGGTGGGCCAGACCTGACGCAGGAGCTTCAATCTGGTATCCTCCCTGTCCTACTGCTCAAGATGTCGATTGAGCGCGACGAGCAGAAGAATCGTCGAATTCCGGTCTTGCTCAATCACTTGCGTCTCAAAATCACCGATAGTGTGAACCCGCTCAGCACACATGCTGTTTTCCGCATCGAGCTAGAGTACGGAGACGGACTGGTTAAATGGGTCGTCTACCGCGAGCTCAAAGACTTCATCAACCTCCATACGCACTATCGCGCAGCTGCGCTCCGCGGAAAATTCACCCAGCCCCTTGGCACAGGATCTTCCACCACCGAAGGCGACCTTGGCCTTCATTCTTTCCCACTCACATCGCTGCCGTACTTCACGCAGCTCCACCGCCAGGGCAAAGCAAAGAAGGCCGAATTTGCCAGTGCGCAGCGCGAGGCGCTCGAGACGTATATCATTCAGCTGATTCGACGTACCATGTTCCGGCCCGAAGCGAACCGGCTCTGCAAATTCTTCGAGATCAGCGCGCTCAGCGTTAGTCTTGCCAGTCGTGGGGGCTACCAGGGCAAGCAGGGCTACCTGCGCATCCTAAGCAAAAGCAGCAGGAAGAGCGAGCAGCAGGCCAGCCTGCTGACTCCTTGGCGTTGGGTCAAAAGTCATGAGCCAAAGTGGTTCATTGTGCGAGAAAGCTTCATCGCTATCGTCGACGAACCTGACAGTTTGCAGATTCACGACGTCTTTCTCATGGACACGGAATTCGAGATCGTACGACCCAAGCGTATCTACCGACAGACCATGTCACTCGCACAGGACCTTCGTCAAGGCGCAAAGATTGGCAACAGTGATGACAAAAGTGGAGGAGAAGATGACGAAAAGGAGGAGGACAACGGTATGGCAAAATGCAGCGAGGCTGCCACTAAGATTGGCATCGAGAAGAGCAAAACGAAGGGAAAGGAGCCCGAGAACGCAAGCAGAAATATTAATAGCGTCATGGACATTCTCACGGATGGTGACCGCACGGCTCTGCTCACAGGTGGCCAGTTCCGAACGCCGCGCAAAGCGGATGGAAATGAATTAGATGGTAATCCAAATGCAGCGGACAATGTCCAGAGGGGTGAACGAGACGACAAGAAGAACAAAGGAGTTTCCGCACATACATTCTTCCTCAAGAACTCCGAGCGGAAGCTTCGTCTAGTTGCAAAGAACGAGCGCCAGATGCACCAATTTATTGCCTCTATGGAGGCCGTCGCCGCGCGTAACGTGTTCACTGGCGGAAATCGCTTTGGGTCTTTTGCCCCGATCAGGCTCAACGTTAACGCGCAGTGGCTCGTCGACGGTCGAGACTACTTTTGGAATTTGAGCAAAGCGCTGCTCATGGCCAAAGACCGGATCTTCATCCACGACTGGTGGCTCAGCCCGGAACTATACTTGCGTCGACCGGGTAAGCCCAAGTGGCGTCTGGACAATATCCTCAAGAAGAAGGCAGAGGAAGGGGTCAAGATCTTTGTCATTTTGTACAATGAAGTGTCGAACAACTTTACACCGACCGACTCCAATTACACCAAGCAGCGTCTCATCAGTCTGCACCGCAACATATATGTGCAGCGCTCGCCAAGCCATTTCCAAACTGGTACGTTCTATTGGGCGCATCACGAGAAGCTCTGCGTCATCGATGAAACGGTCGCGTTCATGGGTGGGCTCGACTTATGTGAGTATCGATGATCTGGTTCTATTCCTACCCTTAAACTTCCGATGTTGACAGGGTCTCTTCCACAATGCTAGGCTTTGGGCGTTGGGACACTCCCGGACACGTGTTGATCGACGATGCAGATGGCGATATGCCCCCTCCCGACGGCACCTTTCTTGGGCCTACGCGTGATGGTGCTGAGGCGCGCATCTGGCCTGGTCAAGATTACGCCAACGAACGTGTGATGGAGTGGCATACTCTCAGCAAACCGGAAGAGGATCTCTTCTCGCGAGAGAAGTTCCCTCGAATGCCATGGCATGACACTGGCCTTCAACTGGTCGGCCAGCCAGCCAGAGACCTGTGCCGACACTTCGTCCAGCGCTGGAATTTTCTGCTCAGGATTAAGAACCATAGCAGAGTCATGCCTTTCCTTCTCCCGCCACCAGACTTTACGCCGGAGGAACTTATCAAGTTCGGCTTGACGGGTACTATTGAGGCGCAGATCTGTCGTTCTTGCGGTCCTTGGAGCATGGGTACGAACAACAAGGTCGAGTACTCGATTCAGAATGCCTATCTCAAAGCCATCCAGATGAGCGAGCATTTCGTCTATATCGAGAACCAATTCTTCGTCACTTCCACCACCGTCGATGCAACCAAGATCGAGAACCAACTTGGCGACGCACTCGTCCATCGTATCATTCGTGCTCACCGTGAAGGCACGCATTGGCGGGCAGTCATTGTCATCCCTCTGATTCCCGGCTTTCCAATGCCGATCGATCATCCTGATGCCAGCTCCGTGCGTCTCATTGTGGAATGCCAGTATCGTGCCATCTGTCGCGGCGAGCACTCCATCTTTGGCCGTCTCAGACGCGAAGGCATCTCACCCGAGGACTACATCAGTTTCTTCTCTCTGAGGACATGGGGAACCCTGCGCGGAGGTCTTTTGACAACAGAACAAGTCTACATCCACGGAAAAATTATGATCGTCGACGATCGCCTGGCGATCATTGGCTCGGCGAACATCAATGAGCGCTCGCAACGAGGAGACCGCGATTCTGAGCTTGCGTGCGTCCTCAGGGACACAGACTTGATCGACAGCACAATGGCAGGAGTGCCTTTCAAGGTCGGTCGCTTTGCGCACACACTGCGCCTCCGTCTCATGAGGGAACATCTAGGCATCGACGTCGATGGGCTTGACAGCGAAACCGTGGGAGCATGCGGAGATGATGACAGCGATGTCTCTGTGCATGAACTGGACGACTCAGATGGTGAATGGGACCCTGAGAATGAGCGGACTCTTGGGGAAGACGATGCAAAAGGGCATATGGTCGAACAAGCTCGTGGGACGGCTGAGCAGTACAAGATGACAATTTCCGCTACCACGGAGAACCTCAAGCCATTAAAGGCTCTCGAAGCCATAAATGGAATGGTCAGCAAAAAGGCCGGTGATGTCAAGCCCAAGGTGACAAGCGGTCGCGATGGTGTAACGCAGGACTCTCCTGATCCAGCGAGGGCAGACCAGGATGATGAATGCTCACAGACTTCCTGCACTGAGGACAGATCCAAGAGTCTGACTGTCGATAAGCCCATGCCACACGATGTGGTGCCAACCGTCGAAGGGCAGGTGCTTGCTAGGCAGGAATCAAACACGCATGCGACATACGTGAGCCCACCATCGCGCGCCAATTCTGTCCAATCCGGAAGATCGGGCAGAGACTCTGCACACAACACGACACGCTCCGCCTCGGTTGCCAGCCATCTTGATGAAGGAAGCAACAGCGTCAAGCGCAAGATGAGCACCAAGCTCTCTGCGAATCCGTGGTCTCGACCTGGCGACCAGATCGACATAGACCCTGATTGCTTCGAAGACCCCATTGCAGACGATTTCTACCTCGTGAGTCATATTGGATTTACCACATCTAAATTTTGTTGAGAATAAACTTGCATTTCTAAATTTCATTTTTCTGTTTGCAGAACAGATGGATGGCCATTGCCGTGCGAAATACGCATATCTACCGCAAGGTTTTCAAATGCGTTCCTGATGACACGGTCACGACTTGGTCAGACTACAAGGCTTTCTTGGCGTGGTCCGACCGTCTGTCGCGCTCGCAGAATCCCTCGTCCACTAACGCGAAAGTTCATCTGGACGATCGCGCTGACCAGTACAACCAGCGATTCCCAGTTGACCCGCTTTCAGTCACTTCAACCTCTTCAACAGACAGTCAGGGCCAACGTCACAGCCACCAGGGTGGCAACACCAGCGACAGCGGTAAGGCGGACGTTGAACAAGGAGAGACATTGCAAACTGTCGACTCGGCAGGAAAAAACGGGGAAAACGAGGCTGGCGCCGCGCCGGTTCCTCCATCCACTGCTCGTCCCGGCCCTTTGAGCGGCAGGCGGGACCAGGACAGTGGAGCGGACCAAAAGGACGACCAGGATAAAGGCAAGGCAGATAGAAAGGGACACAGCGGCCCGGCTAGCGCGCACGGTGCGGACCCCGGTTTCTCGCCAGAAGAATTGAGGCAGATGGAAAATCTTCTCGAGGAGACACAGGGTCATCTAGTCGTCTTTCCCACTCGATGGCTGGAGAAGGAGGGCGCAAGCGGTAACTTGGTAGGTCTCTGCCTGGGCACAGCTTGCACAGCTTCTTCATTTACAATCTTGACACCTCTTCCTTTCCTTTTTGATGAGTAGCTGTTCCCATCAGACGCCTTGCTCCCTCTTAACGTATACGATTAGAAATGACCTGCATGACATTACCAATAGACACGAGCTGGCCATGAAAGTTCCACGGTACATTTTCGCAACTTCCAGCGAAAAGCTTCCGACCGTAATCGCACCCAGAATTGGCCTCTCAAATTTGACATGTAGAAGCACCAAGAAATCATGATCATTTGCATTGCAATCACCTTGCCTGCTAAATGCCTTCAATTGCGGATTGGTGGGTTAAAGAGAAGGGTTGAGTTAGGTCATGACAAAATACAGATACCTGGCAGGAGGGGTCATACATGTGCAGCGAGACAAGCTGCCGGGGATGGGAATGCGCGGTGGAAGAGTTACTCGCCGAAGAGCTGTTCAGCGGCAAAGAGGAAAACAAAGGGAAATGGCGACTCAGACACGGGGCACCACTCAATGCGAAGGGCGGGAGAGAGTCTCACCTTTTGCACACGCCTAAGCACTGAGTCCTTTGAAGGATCTATCAATGTAACCCAAAACCAAGACAGCAGCTCAGCACAAAATAATCACGCATGTCTCGGTGCACGAGGACGTTTTCCCTCCTCACCGTATGGGTGGTCCTTCGCCGGGATCTCGAGCAAGGCCGGAAACGCTTGGGTGTACTTGTCGACGATGGGCCGGATCTTGTTGGCGATGTGTTGATTGATTAGAAGGATTGCTATATCTTTGCGTTCGGACGTGTACTCTAGGAAGGACGCTTCGATCTCTGATGTTGGCGTCTGTGCAGGCAGAAAACACAATGGTCGAAGCCCGAGCGTCAAAGAGGGATGAGGAGAACGAAAAGGATAATTGTCTAACGATCAGCAACCTAGCTCATACAAGACAAATATTCAGTCAGAATATCTTTCAGAATAAGTACACGCACCTTGCTGTCCACAATGAAAAAGTTTTTCTTGCCATGCTGGTCAATGTTGCCTATCCCTGCTAATAGCAGACCAGTTGTCGAGTCCTTCAGGAGAGACGGTACGTCGGACGAGCGAGCAGATTTGAAGAACGTGGCACAGCGCACGAAGTCAAAGAAAAAACAATGTAATTCAGCCTTCTCGTTCCCATTTCTGTGAGCCATGCGATGGCTCGGAGCAGATCCCAGTCCACAAGCCGCTGCTCTCCCTCTGACTCACCTCATCTGCAATCAAGGCGATCAGCGTCCGATCCGCCGCGCCAGCTGCGCCGGTCAAGGCAGCCATACTGATCCTACTGTCACTCCAGGCCTGATGGCAGGTCACACAGCAAGTAGTAGCGGTCCGAGGCCCGAATGCATGTGCCTTGATGAGCTGTGCTCGGCCTGTGATAACACGGTGCGGGTGCAAGGCGCAGTTGCTCGTAACATGCTGGGTCAGGAGAACAAGCCGCCCATTGAAGCCATGACGGAAGGAGTGTGCGGCGTAAACTCAGGCTACACTCACTGGCTGGCGGCGGACCACAGCAGTCAGCGCAGGCAGTTCCGCCCGCAGACAGGCTGTACGCAACTCCGCATGAGTAGGTCAACCATCTCGCTCCCACAGCATCTTCCAGCAGCAAGTGTCATGTATATGCTTAGCTACCGGCCCCGCTTCTTCGGCGCTGGAGCACCTCTGGAAGCCAGGCATAGGCATCGGATTGGTCTACAGCGGGGAATTGCAGTAGCTGCCGCCGTGCCCGAGAGCGCAGCGTAGAATTGGCACGGTATTGAGACTCGGCATTCGATCCAGGCGGCTGGCTCTAGTAGTTGGACAGTCCATCGCCACCTTCCTTGCGAACCACGAACCCACTCTCATTTGCAACCGTGTTGTAGAATTTAGGGCTGTCGAGATGGCTTCAAGCAATGGGACATTGCTGCCGCCCAACCCGCAGCCGACGGCCCAAACATCGACAACTTTCCAACCATCCGGTGCGGCAGGGAGCGCGTCTGGGAGCAGTTCTGCCCTGCTTCAACCATCCGCATCAGCATCAGCAACCAAGCGAGATCGACCGTCGCGAGTATGCTACTTCTTCGACAGCGATATTGGGAACTACCACTATGGTCCTGGTCACCCGATGAAGCCGACCAGAATTCGGATGTGCCACTCGCTGGTCATGAACTATGGCCTTTACAAGCACATGGAAATCTTTGTGAGTGAGCAACGAACCCAGTCCTTTCCGTGTGGCTGGGCAGATCACCAATTTGTGACTATTCTGTATCCGACCACAGAGAGCAAAGCCAGCCACCAAGCGTGAAATGTCACAGTTCCACACGGACGAGTACGTCGAATTCCTGCACCGAGTAACCCCGGATAATATCGATAATTTCGTCAAAGAGCAAGCAAAGTTCAACGTCGGCGACGACTGCCCTGTCTTCGATGGACTGTTTGAATATTGCAGCATCAGCGCTGGCGGCTCCATGGAAGGTGCTGCTCGACTGTCGCGTGACAAGTGCGATATTGCAATCAACTGGGCCGGTGGGCTACATCATGCGAAAAAAGGCGAAGCGAGCGGGTTTTGCTACATCAATGACATTGTCCTCGGCATCCTCGAGCTGTTGCGATATCATCCGCGTGTGCTGTACATTGATATCGATGTGCATCACGGGGACGGCGTAGAAGAGGCATTCTACACCACGGACAGAGTCATGACCTGCAGCTTCCACAAGTACGGGGAGTTCTTCCCCGGTACGGGAGAGTTGAGGGATGTTGGATACGGAAAAGGCAAAAACTACAGCTGCAACTTTCCATTACGCGATGGTATCACGGATGAGACATACAAGAACGTTTTCGAGCCGGTGAGTTGCGTGCCTGTCGGCGCAGTGCGAATGCGAACGCGCACAGACCTGATCTTTTGGCCTGCACCGCACCTCTGCAGGTGATCCAACGGATCATGGAGACCTACCAACCAAGTGCCGTTGTATTGCAGTGCGGCTCCGATTCATTAGCAGGTGACAAGATCGGCTCGTTCAACCTGTCCATGAGGGGGCATGCCAACTGCGTCGAATTTGTCAAGAGTTTTGGACTGCCGCTTCTGCTGCTCGGCGGTGGGGGCTACACCATTCGCAATGTCAGTCGCGCTTGGGCGTACGAGACTGGCTTGGCAGCGGGGAAAGAGCTAAGCTCACGTGAGTGCATGATTATACTGGAGTTATATGTCCCGATGGACAGTCAGGAAGACGTATCTCTTACATACCAATGTCTCCTTTGCTTACCCAGAGGTCCCGGTCAACGAGTACTACGAGTACTTTGGTCCGGACTACAAGCTAGATGTGCGGCCGAACAACATGGAGAATCTGAACACGCGAGAGTACCTCGAAAAGGTCAAGTCGCAAGTATTTGAGCATCTGCGGCACATCCCGCACGCGCCGAGCGTGCAAGGACACGTGGAACCGCGCCTTCCGCGCGACGGGATGTTGGACGACGACGAGGATGAGGACAAGATGGACGGCGATGAGCGGATCAGCAAGCGACAGAGGGAGCGTGATCGTCGAGTGCAGAGACAGGGCGAGTTGAGCGATAGCGAAGATGAGGGCGAGGGTGGGCGCAGAGATCGGACCAACCACAAGAACGGGCCGGGGATCATGGACCCGATGAAAGGTCGGAACGCACAGCGGAGCGAGCTGCCGCCGATCGGCACTTTGCCTGACGGCGTCAACGCATCATCTTCTTTTGCGTCGGATCCCGCACCAGCACCCGCGTCAATGGCCGTGCCTTCCGGTGCACCGCCAAGTGCAACGATGGCCGAAGCGCCTACGGCGCCGCCTAAACCCGCGCCAGCGCAAGCAGGGGAAATGCTGACGGGCGATGTTGAGATGCAAGATGCGAGTGGTCGAGCTGCGTCATGACGAGAAGAGAGTCGCAATGTAGTATGTGCAGGCATACGTTTTTTGTTTACAAAATGCAGGGCGCGTGAAGCTCTACCGAAGTACCCATGAGAATAAGTCTGCTGCAATACAAGCCCGCCTCAATTTGGTCGTCGTTGAAACCACAAGACGTACGGCGAATTGGTCTGCAAGCGCGACGGACGCGTAAGCAGCGAGACTCAATACGAAGGACTAGTGCGTTCTGCTTTCGACTCACATGAAGCTGCCGTTCATCGTTGCGGACGATACGGCTGTCATCGCAGTAATCCCACTGTCCATTGTTGCGGATTGTCGCTGTATAATGACCGGAGCTGAGCGTTCCAAAGTGATGTGTGACAGCAAAGAGGTCGTACATATACGGCGGCTGCTGACTAACACTGACAGGGACGCCCTTCATTATTGCGCCTGGTGGGAGAGGCGGCGGCATGTAGTTCGTCAAATCGAGTGCGCTCGTTGGGAACGTGACGCGCGTCTCAATCTTGTCCGTGTAGGGCCCGCGGAAGGAGAATCGCTTCAGGTGGATCAAGAGGAAATGTGGAAGTCTCGAGATGCTGAGCCGCTTCGTCGCTTTCCGGGGCTTCTTGCACTGCGGACAATTCCATGCGTCTGCCTTGTCCATGATCTCCTCCCTGACGAACGCGTCGAGGCACTGCTGCAGCGTGACCTTGCTGATCCCCCGACCGCTTGGGATCGGAAGAGACAGGTACATGAAAGCGTTGTAGGTGGCCGAAGTCTTGCCGCATGTAAGACATGTCATCTTGTTTCTAAATTGACCCTGGAAAAAATCGACGATGAGACTGTCGTTGCGCTGGCGGTAAATGGCCCATTCCTTTACGCTAGCAATCTGCTGTGGAAGCGTTTCGAGCTCAGCCTCCCGCTGTGGAGTCATCTCAACCGGCGGAGGCTTGTGGATGACGTAGTTGAGGTCCTCGTGCAGCCCATCGAGCAAGAATGCAAGGAACTCTTGGCTGTCATGCTGGTCATAGCCACGGAAAGCCGGGGCAAAGCGCGTGATCGCTTGGCGAAAGGTCACAGGTGAGACAAAGGTGTAGTGCTCCGACCATAGGACACGAATGAGCCCTGCGAAAGCCTCAGCAAGCACGCCTTTCGTTCCAAGCGGATTTGTTTCGTTGATCGCCTTCTTGTAGCTCCCATCGAGGAAGAAGCGCGCGAACTTGGGCGTAGCACTCAAGCATTGCAGCGTCGAGTTCATGTAGCACGAGTTTCCTACATTCTTCAATCCTGTCAAGCCGATGCGCACGCGAGCCACCTGAGACGAGGTGAACAAGCTGTTGGTGTGCTTGACGGCGAGCGGTGGCCGATGCAGAGATTCCTGCAGCCTCGTCGCGTGCGGAATGGAGGTAGATGAGTCTGTTCGCCCATGTGTTGCGCGCGTGCTGCTGCCTGCTGCTGCGGGAGGCGGTGTTGGGGTGTCTGAAGACTGTTGAGAGCGCAGCTGAGGGTAGTCAAAGCTTGTTTTCCGACTCGGCTGAGGCGCCCCATACGGAATGTGGGGCTGAGAAGATGATGCGACAAAACCAGGTGCATATGGCGCAGGAAGCACAGCGAAACCGTCCATGCCTACTGGCGTACCGGCTTGATATGCCCGAGCAGGAAGCGAAGGCGCCACAAAGGCCGCCGCTGGGGGTAGCGGTGTAAGTGAGGAGGCGCCATTGGCGGTCAGATGGAACTGATATACTGAGTGTGTTGTATGCGGTGTATCCATCTCGTCCGGCAATACTGCACCTTGTCGCCATGATACCCTATCACTTTCCTGTGGAGGTTGACTGGGAGATCGAAGCTTGACGGCTCCTCCATTGACTGCAGTCTCGCCAGACGGTTCACCGATGCCTACAGCGCCATCTTCCCTAACAGCCCTAATCCAAGATTCGAAGCCTCCCACCAGAAGAGTCGGTTGATGCCTCAGGTTCTTGCGGAACTCCCTTTCATAGATGGCCTTGACCACGATGTCTAACCTTTCGCGTGCCTCATCCGATGAATTCAACTTGCCTGAAGCTGCTTGGATCGGCACGGGGCCGAGTGACCTGGAATTCTGATCGTAGAGAATGACGAGATCAAATGTATGCCGGTTGGCAAAGTCCTGCTGCTCCGCTTGTGTTGACAAGATCAATTTGTTCTCTATCTCGTCGGATGTCATCCTGCAGTCGAGATAAAGATCAGCGACTCGTCCTCTTGTGCGGAGGGATGATCAAGACAGGGACGTACTTACCCAGGTTTGAGCATGAGCGGCTCGACATTAACAATATGCTCCGCCTTGATCCTTCCCTTCTGATAGTGTTCTTTGGGTCTAAGATCCAATAGGAGCACTCTGAGTCCCTTTCGCTTGAGAATGATTTCGCGTCCAGTCGCTTGATCGCGCACTGATGCGAAACCAGGATTGAGTAGTTGCCATAGCTCATGCGCTTTGACGTGGTTGCTCAAGGGAGGCTGTGGCTTGACGCCGTATGATCCATCGCCAGCACCAGGCGCGGAGGGTGGCGCCGGCGGCGGCAACGGCGGGGCTGGATGCGTCATGGAGTTACTGCTGCTGGTTGTGGACGTAGAGGCACACATGGCCGAAGGACCGGCCTTGGATGAAGGCTTGGAGCCAGCCGGAATGAGCGGGCGAGCTCTCGCAGCGCTGGTCATCGAGATCGACTGCGCGGCCGTCGACGATGCATTCGGTGCAGTAGAAGGCCGCAAAGGATCTTCCCCCGCCACCGCTCCTGCTACTGTGCGCGCTGCTCCATTTTGCATGAGCTCCGTCGGTGGTGCGGGTGGGAACGACCCGACAGGCCGTGAAGGCGGCTCACCCAGCGACGATCTCATATCACGTTTAAACCCAGGCTGGTGATCCGGTGCAGTCGGAAAGATTGGCCGTCCAGCCGCTTCGCCCTCCTCCCCTTCTTCCGCGAATGCGGCGTGATGGTAGCCATTTGTCGGCTGTCTTCCTGATCCCCCTATACCTGATCCTGTACCTGTATCTCTTGTGCTACCGATCTCGCGCTCAAATTCGTCGAGTGAGGGGTACTGCTGGTCGAACGCTTCAGAGCCGTCATCGCGTGGTGTCGGCTCCCCACCTTCATCCTCGTAGTAGTGTCGTACATCGTGAGGGATTTCCAGCTCCTGCGGTTCCCAACCGGATCGCAACCGGCCGCCTGTAGCCGATGCTGCAGAATGGTCTAAGCGCCTACCGGTAATCGAGTTGTAGCTATCTGTGCTGCCAGGCTGCCCGCCTTGGCCGAACCTGTGCGCAGCCCCAGATGCTGAGGAGGCAGAGCCACCAACAGCAGTATCGGAAGCAGATGCACCTCCTCGCAAAGCTTGCAAGCGTGCTTCGAGGCTGTTCACTGCCTCATCCGTCCTGGCGTTCACATCTTCAGTGCTAAGGTCTGGCGTGCCGGAGCGCGGATGCATGGCTCCAGGACCATGCAGAGACGTTGTGATGTTTCCCTCTCGAGCAAAAGAATGCACATGCGAGTCTCCCGAGGATGTAGCACTGGCTGAGGATGAAGAACTTGCTCGCGGACCTGAGAGGTCCGTTTGACGAGCAGCTACATCTGACGACGACGCAGATGCTGCTGTGTTCGAAGACTTACCCCATTCCTTCAAAGCATCTTCTATTTGCGCGTCTGATACGCTCAGTGCCTCGAGATGGCCATCAAGCTCGTACAATGCCTGCTCCTCTCCACATTCAATTCCCTCCCTGGCTTGTAAGCGGGGCCGAGTATCATCTTGGAGCCCCTGCCCATCGCTGCTGGCCTGTCGAGCGGCAGCCTCCGCTACTGCTTCTCGTGTTCGACGCTCCTCTCTTTGAATCAGCTGCTCTTCTATCCGCTTGGCGCGCGCAATCATATCTGGCGTGCGCTGTGTGATATCCTGATAGCGATAGTAGATTGGAGAGCGGCGCTGGGCGACTGCCTGCCATTCTTTGTGCTTTGGGATAAACAGCACAATCCTGCGGGAGAGCATGCATGAGTGAGAAATCTTGATCGCCGGGCCCAGTGGAGTCGGTGTTTAGACTGATTTACTCACTGGGCTGCCTTGAGGTAGTTGACGAACGCCTGCTCAAGCTGCCCCTGCAAATCTGCAGCTTGCGCCTTGTCGCGCAAGGCGTTTGCTGCGCCGACATATGACTTGATGGTGTAGTCATCGGTCAGATCTACTGTAGCCAGCTTGCGCAGATTTCTAGGATGGTTTGGCGAGAGGGCTGCTGTTTCCGATACGGGCGAAGGGGTTATCGCGGCATTAGAGGTGGGAGCCGAGGAGTTGAGGCCATTGGTGTTGGCGGCCAAGCTACCGTTTTGCTTGTTATGCGACGACATGGTGGATGTCCGTTTTCGGGAGAACGATGCGTATGCGACCGACTTTGGAGGCGTATTTGGAAATCTAATTAGACCCACTCCGCGTCCCAATTCGGGATGTGTGATGGAGGTTGCGCTGCGCAGCTTGAGGGTCAGGGCGGACCAATCAAAAGATGGAACCGCTCCTCCAAGCCGAGTGAGCGAAGACGCAGATATCACGAGTAGCTGCGTTTCGCCGGATCAAACTCGAGTATTTGCTTGGGAGAGCAATAATTCCAGCATGCTCGTCCTCGACTCCTCATGCCCTGATTCCCGATCCACAGTCCGAGCACGGAAGTGGGTGTGATGCTTGCAGTCGTGACCGGCGATCTGCCGAAAGCATCAACCGCCTCCGTTCTATGGAAGACGACCAAGGTCACAGCATGGTACAATGCGATGCCCCCAATGGTCTGCAAGCGCCTTGCGCTATCGCCTCTAGCATCCAGCTATTTCAAAGGGGAGAATGGAGGTATAGTTGGTCGCCTGGGCACCCACCTCATGCCGATTGTGGCCATACCTCAACCACATACACGCTGCACAGCTGGCAGTCAAGGCGCACTGATCACTTTCACAGCCAAGAGCGTCACGTGACTAGCACACTAGTGTTCCATATCGCGAATGTTCCCTAGAAGCAAGCAATTCGCCAAATGAATGTCGAGAAAAGGAATTGGAGCCAATGTGGTCCCCTTCATTATGTGGAGTAATTACACGGAATGCTCTTCCTTTTATTCCAATCCCATTCCCTTGCTTGGATCGGGTGGCACCGCCTTCACCACGGCGATGGACTGCGGCGGATCAGGGCCAAGAGGCCAAAATTGGCATTCTGTCGATCGTAAGGAGTCTACGCAAGACGATGCTTCCGAAGAAGGCACATTGAATTTTGTATGCGAGACGTTGCCGATCAAGGCTGCAAGAAAGAGGGGAAAGAGAGACAAGAAGCGAGAGCGAGGGTGCTGACTTGGAAGTGAGTGTTGGCTCAATGATACTCAGCTAGAAGCGTGATGTGGGGGGAACATGTAACCATCTTGTAGTCACCCAACGACACATTAAAGTTTTCAATGAGACGATCCACAAGATACCCATAGCTCTGGACACGTTTCTTTTTCAAGCTTTTATTGAGCTCCGTGTCTAGCCATTTTTGCACGGCCTGGCTGATCCAAGGGATGTATAGTTCTCCAGAGTCACGGTTTACCTATTGGTCGTCGTCTTACCTGGCATAGGCTGCATCAGCAACCGTCGTCCCTACCCGAGCTGTACAGCTCGTTCCACTACCGTGCTCGCACTGCCTGGGCCGGCAAGTCTATACAGAAATCGATGAGGATTAGTCTTCTACATACAGCGTTTACACAGCGAGCTTGTGCGGCTCCAGATCTCTTCTAGCAGCTAGCTCAGAAGTATCGCGTATTGGTACCGAACCGAACACTTCCACTTGGATTGCGGCTATACAAGTTTGGAAGACAGCTTGATATCTTCATCATCCAGTTGTGTACCTGGCCACCAATATGAAGTCACTTTGGCTAGCTGTTCGAAGTCTCTATGCTATTTCTAGAGTATATGCAGCCGGCCGTCTTACGTGGAAGTCCCAGCCTTCAGAAGAAAGGGAACTTGTCTTGTCATCTTATTAGCAGAGCTTGGTATTATTTTCGCGCATGTTGAACTAAGGACTTACGGAATGTATTTGGTTGCTCGTCGCAGCCTCAATCCCATCCTCTGAATGTCTAGTTGCAAGCACAATAAAGAATCCAAACACACCATCTACCAGACGAGGATGAGAATATGAATCGACGAAATCCCCGAGATGTGATCCTCGCCCGGCTAATTTCGGGGGCCGGGGGGGAAGGTGGTCCATTCGATGGGGGCGGCTCAGCCGGGTTGCAACATACCTGGTGGGCAAGTAGGGGCCAGCTCTGTGGGGTGCGATTACGGAGTGGTGCCGACTTTGGAGTGCGGAGGAGAACAGACCGCGACAAAGTCCTTGAAGATCGTGGATTCAAAAAGGTCAAGATGGCTCACAGCAATGGGATGCGTGGCTGGACCAAGGGGTGTCACGATTCCGAGGTTTATCAACGTTCTACACATCGGTGCCACCTCACCGTCGGGTTTTGGCACGCACTAAAGACCGCTAGGTGGAGAGTGGTTGGTTGTTGCCCCTCCACGTAACGCGGGATTACCTTGCTGCCTGGCAGTCGACCTGTCTATATTCACAGAAGACTCTCGTGGAGACGTGGATGCCGCTGCTTCTCGTAGCACCTAGTCCTTGCACCAAACTGCGAGGGGACGATCTTATTGATAACGCAGCCCATGCCAGTGGGGCCGCGGCGCGTGGCAAGTAGATCCAGACACCGCCGAATTCCAAGCTCCAATTAGCTTGCCTCTGACGTTCGCTGTGGCCTGGTTCTGATTTAAGCACCATCATATCTCTCTAGAAAGTGGTCTCCGTCTGAGCCTCTTCTTTGAGTCTTATTTGATCGTCTCCTCCCACTGAATCACCTTGGCAGTTCCAAGCTGTGTAGCAAGTGCATTTCGCCAGATCAGCAAAGGCCGCCATGTCTCCCGACTCAACCAACGTACACGCACCCAAGGGCAAGACGTCCAGCCAAAAGTTCGCCGATGCTGATACCAAATATAAAAACCAGCTCCAGCAGATGAGTCACACGGAGCGGGTACGTGTAGCCGAATGACATATCAGGGCTGTCATGCAGTAGCGTTCGATACTCACTGAAAGTTCGTCTGCATTCCGCCTGACAGGCTCTGAAAGGCCTTCCGTACCTCGCAAATGACCCCGCCCTTGTGCGCGCACGTCTACGAGCGCGCCGGATCTTCCATGCATTCAACGCGTCCCTGCCCAATCCCACCGATCCAAGCGATCTACCCGCGGGGCAACAGCCGCAAGGCATCGGCGGGTCGTCAATTGGAGCAGGAGACTCACCTCCACCGGACGTCATGGGCGATGAGCGTCGCGAGCTCATCTCCAAGCTGCTCGGTGTTGGCAAGGACAGTGTGCAGCGCGTCGAGATTGAGCCGCCATTCTGGTGCGATTATGGAACAAACATCAAGCTGGAAGGCGCGTTTTACTGCAACTGGAACACGACAATCTTGTGCGTATTCTCCCAAAGATTCGCGGGTTGCGACACTTCCGAAGAGAGTACCGCAGCACTAATTCACATGTGACCAATTCTCGTCTTGCAGGGACGCAGCAGAAATCACTATTGGCGATGGTACTTTATTCGGACCAAAGTGAACAAATATTTGCGAGATTGTTTCGATTAAGATGCTGACAGAAGACCCATTACATCATCAAATTTACGCTACCCTTCTTTCATCCAATCTGCAGCGTCCACCTCTATGCAGCAACTCATTCCATTGCAACAGCCGAGCGTGTCGAGGGGTACGAGCGAGCGCTACCGATCCGAATTGGCAAGGACTGCTGGCTGTGCGTTCCCTTCCAGCACATGACTGGTCCTTCCTACGAGCGCTGACGCTGATTTCCCCTCCGCCTGCTGCTCCCTTGCAATAGCGGCGGGAATGTCACCGTTATGGCCGGCGTGACCATCGGCGATGGTGTGACTGTCGGCGCAGGGAGCATCGTCACAAGAGACCTGCCGCCGTACACTGTTGCCATAGGAAACCCTGCCCGTGTCGTCAAGGTGCTGACGGAGGAGGAGAGGGGCGCAAGACAAGTGCCCATCCTGAACAAGTGAGGCTGCTGTAACTTCGATTCCGCACAGCAAGGGGACCACGCACAGGTTTGTACAGCGATTGCAATGTGGCAAGGCTGTGCGTGAGAAAACCGATTGATCTACTGTACATCGGTGCGATGATTTTGAGCCTCTCTCTGCGTCAAGCATCGAAAAGAGATGGATCAAAGCGCAATGACATCGTCCCTGATCTGCGGACGGAGCCTCGCGCGACCATCCGCGGCGCTGATCCGATCCAGTACGCCACCGAGCTGCAGGACATCTTCGACGCTTGCCACGCTCCACACCTCAAATTCCGCTTGAGGCGGTGGCGCGCGCCCCGCCTCGTGGTCCGCGCGCGCGAGGCGGTCGCGGTACGCCAGCTCCTTGCTGAGCAGGTGCGCGCACGCGCGCCCTGGCCCGAGACAGATGAAGCGTTCGACGCCGCGTAAGACCATCGTTTCGATTGAGTGGTGCCAGCGCACAGGCCGCGCGAACGCGCCACTGAGGTCATCGCGGATGTACTGGACGTTCGGTAATATAGCACCAGAGAAGCTGCTGACGAGCTCGAGGCCGCACGGGTCGCGCAGTGGCAGGTACTCCACGGCTGGCTTGAGGAAGTCAGCAGCTTCTTTCATGATGGACGTGTGGTAAGGACCCGAGACAGGCAGGTTCACCGCCCGCGCGCCGAGACCCTTTGCGCGCAACCGATCGCATGCGTAGGAGACGCCGAGCTTCGTGCCGGCAAGGACGATCTGCAGGGATGAGTTGTAGTTCGCCACTTCGACAAATTCATCCGGGTGAAATTCGGGAACGCGACCGGCTTTGATATCCGCAGCAACTCTTTCAACCTCGGCAAGCGCTGCTTGTAACTTTCCGGGCTTCAGCACGACGCCGGACATCTGCGATCGCCGCCAGCCGTGGCCGGAGAGCCCTTCCATTGTGCTCGTCTCGTTCATCTCTTCATCCTGAACTGCACGTGTGCCACTCCTCAACCCAGCGCTCCCATTCAGAAGCGTCGCGCCTTTGCCGCTGCCGGCGTTACTGAAACCCCAAGTCTCGTACACGCTGAGTGGAGGCTTGCAGCCGGGGGGAAATAGGACTGGATTCTGGGCAAGGAAGTGGCTCGACGTGAGACCGCGATGTCGGAGCAGTCGGACCGCATCAGTCAGGTCGCAGACGCCAGCAGCGACCATGGTAGCGTAGTTGCCAGTGCCGTGCCCAGCGGCAGTGTCCATATGGTCTGCCACGAGGTCGACGTTGAACTCTTCTTTGAGGACAGTCAGGAAAGCCATAGTGCATGTCAAAATGGCTGGCTGTGCATTCTCAGCGCGAGTCAAGTCAAGCTGATCTCCTGAGAACTGTTGTCGCGAAAGGAAAGTCATTAGCTCTTTGCTAAATCTGATCGATGAGACTGCTGTGTTAGCCAAACCTACCACAAGATCTCTCAGCCAGCCTCTCTTGCCCCTCGTGACGGCTGTTCCCGTTGCCGCGAATCCTTGCTTCGGATCCCAATGCGCCGTCTTGGCTAGTTCCTCCTCGAACAGCTCCCTCTGCTCTGAAGACTTCGCGTACTCCTCAAATGGCGCCCCGAAGGGTGAGGTTGGGCCCCTCTGGTTCCGGTATTGCCTGCCTGGGGTCCAGAGCAGCGCTTCCTCCGCCGTATGCCAGATGGCCCTCGCCGAGCGAAAAGTTTTGTACATGTTCTTACCCATCCCGATGTACTGACTCCCTTGACCTGCCATAATCACCGCCGTCTTTTTGCGCTTTGGAACCCCACCTGGGAGGTACTCGCCGACACCCGCTGCGGAAAGGACGCGCGACAAAGGGGGAGCTGTGCCGGGTGCAACGAAAGACGAAGCATTGAACGACGACGAGGGCGACGAAAAGTAGGTGTGCTGTGGCAAAGGGTCAGGCGAGCGGGTTGAGGGAGCATACTGCGTAAGGCAATACGTTAACTTTCTTGTGCAATCTCGGCCTCGATGCGGCAAAATCTTACCTTGTGCACATAGCCAGCTGCGAATTCTCGATCAGCCTTCTCCCTCTTCACTCTGTTAGCGGCACCTACGTCTTGCGCCGCGTCATCAGGCACTTCATCTGGCTTTGGCTTGACGATCCGTTTCTTTCGGCCATAATTTGGGGTCGCTCCTTTCCCTGCGTTACCCACGATTCCAAGATTCTGCACTTCGGCAGTGGCAGGTGGCTGTTGGTATGAACCCTGGTCGTAGTTGTGCAAGCCTGTGCCAAAGCGTATAGGGCCGCTTGTACGCGCGCCAGCGCCCCAGGGTCCGCTCTGGGACATGGACCCGCCTCCAAAGGCCCAATCGGCATCGTCGCCACCACCATCACCATCACCATTTCCTCGGGTGGTTGAATTCTTCCTTGTCTGCTGTTGAGATGCTGCTAATGGAGTCGCGGATGCAGCGGAAGAAGTAGGAGTGCGAGACAGAGATGACGATGAGTTGGCTTTCAAAGTCGATGTCGCAGAATTGGATGATCGAAGGGCTGCTAATGAGGGTGGAACAGCAGACACTGAGCTGCCTGCGCCGGCAGATGAAGATGCAATTCTTGCTTGAGCCAAGGTGCTGGTACTAATCGCTTGCAAAGATGAAAACATGGGAGCCTGGCCCACAGCTGGATCCGCCTGCCGATACCTGGCTCGGTAACCCGGCTCGTTCCATATGCGCCTCAGCGCAGCCCTAGCTCTTGCAGCAGCCAAGTCAGCATCGATTTCGCTGCTTCTTGGGCCAGAAGCCAGATCAACGGGGCTGGCAGCGCGCAAAGGTGCCGCCACCGAGCCAGTACTGTTTAGAGGATCGGGGAGGGAGTGATTCTTTCCAGCTGCAGATGTCGAGCTGCGGCCGCGTTTCAGCGTACTGGAAGAGACGTGGCGTGCTTGAAGATGAGCGGATGTGAGCGTTGCCGCTGGAAGCGTACAGCATTGTCGCTTTGAGGCTTGCAAACATGATAATGCGGGCGGGGTAAAAACCGACGCTGAACCTGAAGCCGCTGCCGCGGCTGAAAATCCCTGAGTCCTCCTCATAATGCAGATGCAGCCTAGACTGCAATGATAGGTTTTTGTGCGTAGGTCCCCAGTGATCCACCGATCTAAATCGAATAGTGCGGGGTTGTATTTGCGGGGACCGACTTGCCGATTAGCAGTGATCGACAGCGGTCGCAGCGTGTACAACTGAGCACCACACACCGCGACGAGTTTGTGATGAATTCGCGGCTATGCCTCCTTCACCTGATTTGGCCTCCTTCCTGCCAGTCGCTTTCGGGCTGCATGGTATCGGTGTGTGCAGAGGGAAAGTGAAAAGGAGGGGAGTCAGCGATGGCCAATGGACCTGACTTGTTGCCGGGGGGTACTGGATCCCCGGGGGGATGTTCCAGAGAGATGGACGTGGTAATGACGAGTGCTTGAAGGTGGGTTAAAAGAGACTCGTTCAGTGCTGCCGACCGCAAAGGCCGGTAACGGCGGGTCGCTTGCAAAGCCGGCTGGACAAGCCCGCCAGCTGATTGCCCCCAGCAGACCATACGGCCAACCACCTATAACCATCAGCCAAGTCACCGCTGTTGTGTGATCGAAACCACCATGCTCTTTCTATTGATGTGTGTACATCAGCTTCTAGAAGAGGGTTGATGCGACGCTCGACTTGGGACAGACTAGATGTTCAATGGAGCAAAGCCCCCATCTCCTCTGACCCTCTTCACGTCCACGTCCTCCGCGCCGCTCACTTTGTTCAGCGTCCATGCCGACCGTGCGCTTCCCGAAGACAGCGGCGCTGTCTTCCTGTACGATGACACTGACCAGCAGTTGGACAGTGCTGAGAATGATCCGACTCGGCTCGCTCGTGACGTACGCCGATTCAAGCTGTGTAGCCAATCTGGAAAAGGCCAAGTGACCTTACCGGGTGCTGATGGGCCTATCTTCCACGCAAGCAGCCGGCCGGGCAGGCGACTTTCAGAAACCGTTCTTCACCTCCAGAGTCCGAATATCAAGGCCACTATGCTGCGATGTCCGCCTCTAGGCTCTTCTGGCGCGCCCACATTCTCACCCGAGGCTGGAGCTACAGTGGCACAAACGGAGATGGCGCTTGAAGGTCTGCCCTTCTTGCATCTTCACCTTGCACCTCTGGACGGCATCGGTGGCCGCGCCCGACCGTTAAGTCTTGAGGTCGGCGTGCGTGACGCACGGGGGCAATTGGCTCGCATACGAGCGAGCACTTTCCAGCGCGACGCGAGCCTCTATCTTCCAGTGCGGAATACAAGCTCAGACATGACTGGGAGCCCCCTACTGCATCTTCCTCTCGACCTGCCAACTTCACCAGCCAAAGATCCGACCGCGCTCACCGCTTGGTCTGTCATGAGCTTGCCCTTACACCGTCTCATTAAGCTGTTCAACAATTCGTCATTACAGCATGCCGCACAGGAGCATATATCATCTCATACACAGCAGGACGTTCAAGGGCAGTGTAAGCGGATCGAAGGGTTCAAAAGCATCGCATACATTCATGTTCACGCTAATGTACGACTCAGGCGGATATGGTGCACTAGCGACGGATCAGTCGAACCGGGCAAGACGAATGACCCGGAGAGCAAAGGCTTCCCGGAATTTTGGCTGGTCCATGCGGCTTGAAGGGTATGTGGCGACAACACCCCACGCGCTCGAGACCATCGTGCACTCCCCGGGAAAGCAACCAAAGTGTGGAGGTCCAGATGGTGCCATCAGGTTTCATTTCCTTCAGCATCTATGTACAATAATCACACTCAGCGCATTCATGAGGAATGTACAGGTATGCTGCCAGGTCTCAGGAATCTATGTGCCACCGAAGCGAATGAGATCGAGTAGAACTCGAACGAACTCCCCGGCGAGGCGAGGCAAGTGGCAAAGGAAAGTTTCCTCCGAGCGGAGGTAGCGATGAAGGACATCAACGCTTTAGATATCGGATGGCGGCAAAGTAGCCCGACACGGCAATGACCACCATGACAGAAACAATCCCACCAAACCAGTAAAGGTTTGTGACATCTTGACCGGGGACATTGACGTTCATCTGTGATCGACGAAACGTCAAAAAGTCAGCTGCGAGCGTGGCGCTCAGGAAGAGAAAAGGTATTGCTCGTCACTCACACCCCAGAGACCAGTGATGACATTTAGCGGTACTATGACCGTACCCAGCGCAGTCAGCTTGCTCAAGACGTCATTAATCTGGTTTCAAAGAGAGCAGGTATAAGCACCTGGAAGCTGAAGACTGCAAAGGGCGCGTTGGCACACACCTCATTGTTTGCATCTGTCATCTCAATCGAAATTTGCGCAAGATAGTTTGAATGCGAGCGACTGAGAATCTTTTCGTAATGGTTCAGGCTGATAGGAAGAACGAAAAGCAACGAGTTAATGCCTCTGTAAGCTTCCTGGCACCCCAAGGACCGCGCCCTCACTTTTGGGTCATGGTGATCAAGTGATCTTGAATGTCGGAAAGGTAGAGGCCAATATCTGACTTAGGCGCGACGGACCAATTCTCATTGCAACGTTTGGCAAGACCTTTGACGACATCTGCCTTGTTGCCCATCAGACGCAACAAGCCCATGACCTTCTTGCGGCAAGTACCGATTCTGGCGGTAAATTTGCAAGAAAAGCATCGCCGTCAGCATATTCACTTCGCATTCTGTAAGCAGGGCGCCATAGCAGGTACACACCTTCGCAGCATGTCACTCTGTTCTGCCTCGCGCAGGATCAGCACCAACTCATCGATAGAGTCAACTTCGTACTCAATGTTTTGGATGAGCGGTCCAAACGCATCGGTGATGTCGTCAATGAGGGCGTACGAGATCCAGTCGCTCGTGACATTGATGTAGTCTTTAAGCTGCTTGATGCGTCTGCGGACATTTTGCGGATGCGGTGTCGCCTTGAAATGGAAGGAAAGCGTGCCCTCGCGGAAGACGATGATGTACATATTCAGCGGCTCCAAGTAGGTTGGGCTGTAAGGGTCTTGATCGAAGGAGCGGAAGCAGACAAGGTAATAGTTGCGGAAAAGTTCGATCTTCTCGCGCGTCTCTTCCATTAGGATATCCTCTGTAGTCAAGGGGTGGATACCAAAGACCTGTAAAGGAAAAAAAGGGACCAGGGCATCGAGGTCAGCCACTGTGCAGCAGTAATGTCATTTCACATGTCGCATATTCACCCTTGCAAGCAGCTTCATCTCTTGATCAGTCGGACACAGCACGTCCAGCCACCATGTGTTTGCCTCCGGGTCATTATCCATCATAATCTGTCCGCCTGGTAACGTCTTGGCCAGCTCCGGAGCAACTTTGCCGTTGTGTGCTCCCTTGCCATTACCATTTCCGTTGCCTTGATTCGTGGCAGTGGTGTCGCTGTGCCCATTGCCGGTACAGCTCCCACTAGGCTGTCCACTCGTCGCAGTTGTCAAAGCCGAGTTCTGCATCGCTATCTTTGCTGCAGACAGTCCACCAGGGAAGGGCGATTGAGCTCGTCCAAATCCGCCATTTCCATCTCCCACTAACGGGGTGCCAGTCCGTGTCGGCGGAGCCGTCACCCCCTCGACCCGTCCTTGTGCGCCGGCACCTGCGTTGCTAACGAGGGGTGCGATGCGCGACGCGCTGTGCGCTGCATTCATGCCTGCTTGGCTGGGAGGCCGACTATGACTTTGACTCTGGCTTTGACTCTGATATTCTTTCGTTCGGTCGTTGCCCTCCTCGGCTTCTTCTGAAGCATCGCGTGGTGGGCGTCCACGCAGTAGATCCTCGAATGTCTGGTCTGGCGCCGGCAGCTCAAAGAGATGCCTGGCATGAATGGTCGAAGAAAGTGCATTCGAGTAGAAAGTGAAGCGGTATGGCTTATCCTTCTCGGACATATCCCTCCCGGTGCCGCTGGGACCGCCGCCCCCACTGGGGCTAAAAATTCCCGAAGAGTGGCCGCGTAGCTTACCGGCTGCTTCATCTTTGAGTTCGCCATATGTGCCGTCATAAGCCGGCGCGTGATCTGTGTCCTTGAGCAACGGCGTCTTGACATCCGAGCGACTCACTTTCCTGCGTTCCTCTTCGAGCAGGGCGCCTGATCCCATAATGTTGCCGATCGCCCACTCGCCTCCAGTGGTCGAGCGATCACCCGTGCGCGGCACACCTGGGATACTAGGCGGATCGGCACTTCCAGCGTGCGATTCAAATAGCGCAAGTTTTCGCTGGTACTTGCTCGTCCCGGCCGACAATCCGCCGACAATGCCGCGAGCGGCCGCCGCCTCGTCTGGTGTGTATTTGCGAGGCCGGCGGGAGTAGAAAGTTGCATCGTCCGACTCGGGAGATATGCCATATGCTGCAGCGCTGGCAATGCTGAGCTGTCTGGAATTACGCGCTGCGCCTCCCGCGCGGTGCCGAAGTCCGCCAGCGCCAATCTTTCCCTGGCTCGTGGAGGCTTCCGCTCGCGCTCGCTCCTCACCAGCAAAGTCCTCTAGCGCCTGCAGATCGAAGGTGTAAGGATAGCCTGGTGGCAGCTCTACGCCACTCTCAGCCGCATGGTGCGGAGCGTCATGATCGTCCATGTAATCATCGGCATACCCCCCGTATAGCTCGCTTGGGTGGGGATGATGCTCGGCGTGAGGCGATCGCGCGGGAAGGGGGAAACACACATCATCTTCGACCATGGAAGCACGTCGCGAAAGTGTGCGTGGCGAGGCGCCATCATTGCGGCCGGCTGCTGCCCCCGCTCCTTGTCCAGACCCCATATCGAGCATCTGCGATGGACTCGCCGGCGTCGGGCCAGCATGGAAGCGATCGCCATCTGCTACGGCCCGGGATGATGTGTCCCCGTCGTCCATAGCTGTCGACTCGTCGCCAACCCTTTCTGGCCGGCCTATCAGTGTGCCTAGCGGTCGCATGCTGGCAGGGCCCCTGTAGCTGCGGCCCATATTGTAGTTGGCGTTGGCACCGAGTGAGTGCTGCTGGTGTCGGTGATCGATGAAGTGACTCTCGCTGTTCACGCTGGCATTGGAACCTCTTCGTCCATGGTGCTGATAGAAACGAGCAACGGCGGGCGAGGTACGCTGCTGGCTTGCGGAAATGGGGACTATGGAGGAGCTAAGCGCGAGAGGGGAGGCAGCAGCACCGCTCAAGCTGTCGTTACGCTGCCGGACATTCAATGGCGATCCCGCGACCGGCATTCGGTCTTCGAAAAATGGATCGGGCTCGGCACAGCGTGAGACAATGGGAGACGCTCGTGGTGGCGATACTGAACCTAGGTGTATTGTGAAGAGAGAGCGGCAATAAATAGCTTTTCGGAAGGAAAGGCTTTGGAAAGCATTGAGCGCGACAGCTTACCTGGATGGTGGGAGAAGCTGCTCTGCCGAACCCTGCTCATTTGCCTCGCCGCATCTAGGTCTTGTTCCAGCTGGTGGTGTTGCTTTCTCTCGTCATGGGGCTGCGGAGACGAGTTTCGCGTCTCGAGTCGGCCACTGTGCTGGGGAGAGGACATGCTGACTTGTATTCAGCGGTAGCCTCACGTCTCGTGTCTCGACGCTTGTTCAACAAAGTA
Organism: Tilletiaria anomala UBC 951; assembly: GCF_000711695.1. NCBI lineage: Eukaryota > Fungi > Basidiomycota > Exobasidiomycetes > Georgefischeriales > Tilletiariaceae > Tilletiaria > Tilletiaria anomala. Next base: position 9,908 of record NW_013546897.1, on the reverse strand, counting down.
GTCAGCGGTGGTGTCCGATCTGAGAATTAGCAGGTCCGTCTCAGCGATTCGAGCTGCGCTGTTGCTGGGAGGCTTGAGGGGTCGACCCCAGACAAACACGGCGAGACCTCTCGAGGGGGTCGGAACGAACGGCCCCTCTTGCAAGGTGTCCGCAGATGAAGGCAGTTGACTTTGACTCTTTCCAGCTGTTCACCTTTGACGTATCCGTTAGCGAGCTGCTGAATCGAACATTTTGAGCCCCAACAGTGACTCCGTTTGCACTTACCATGTAGACATGTGCTTGACTGGGTGCCACTTCATGTGTAATAAAGTGGCTTTCAAGGCTGCGTCGTGGGTGCCGTCTGATCGACATGCCGTATCACGGTATGCATGGGGAAAAGACGCAGCGAAAAAAAAAACTCAGGCATAATCTGTGGCATTCGTGGCGTCTAGATCTGGAAATACTTGATTAGCTCGAAAGATGCGGTTTTCTTTACATAGAATTGCTAGAATTCAGGGTCAGTAATGGAAGAAAGGGCAAGCTTCGAGGAGATCTCCTGGAGGCGAACACAAACTGACCGGAATGGCTTGTCACCGAATTTTCTCAAAAACGAGGGTGTTTGTTACTTGCACAACAACCTGGCTGAAGTGCTCGTCATGCACCGTTCATGAGTAATATGAGTGCACTCACTGCGCTCACTTTCAAATTCCTTTTTGTGCGACTTTATGCATGCGACCACTTTCCCAATTCCCAGTCAATGGTGAGAGATTTCAACGCAGCGCTTCTGTTCACAAGAATCAAAAGGCATTCGCTGTGCCCACGCGACTGAGGCTGCCGACGAGGGTATTCACCGCAGCATCGGGCGTGATGCGCAATGGCCTCTAGCTTATGGCCTCACGCCGACAGTAATGGTGTGTCCTCATCCTGATGTCCTACTACAGCGTGCGATCTGGCATTTGGTTCTGACTTCATTCCCCTGGGAGACAGTACCTGCATTTTTAGCGCTGGGCATTTCCTCTACGATCATCGGCTTCTACCTCGGCACCGGTTACAGCTTGTTTTCCTACAAGGCGAAAGCCTCTCGCCGTGCCGCCGAAGCATCTGACTCCGAAGACGAAGACGGAGCAGAGGACATCATTGACGACGACAAAGTTGCCATGAATCGGCTGCGCGCCGGGATACTGGAAGAATGCAAGCTCGTACTTGTCGTGCGCACCGATCTCAAGATGGACAAGGGCAAGATCGCCGCGCAATGTTCGCACGCGACCTTGGCATGTTACAAGGCAATGCAGAAGCAGAATCCGTCTCTCCTGCAGCATTGGGAGCGCTACGGTCAGACCAAAGTCGCGTTGAAGATCAGCACCGAAGAAGAAATGCTTGCTCTGGAGAGACGGGCGAAAAGCGCAGGACTCTGCGCAAGGAGCATCCTCGACGCTGGCAGGACGCAGATCGCCGCTGGGTCAAGGACAGTGCTTGGGATTGGACCAGGACCCGTCAAACTTGTCGACCAAATTACCGGGCATCTCAAGCTGCTCTGAACTGCCTTTCAATAAAACACATACGATAATCGTATGAACCCTGTAGGATAGTTAGATATCCATCCATTCATTGCATTTTCACGGGAGAGAAGATGAAATTTGAGCCGCTGAAGCACCTTGAAAATCCAGTCATAAGCGAAGCTCAAGTTTCAACTATACATTTATTCTTCTTGGGTCTTGAGATGTGATATCCACTTCAAGAGAGCGTCGGGTAGATAAGGAAGGTGACGAGCGAAGACAAGGAATCGAAGAACCAGGAGATACGCCGAGCTAAGATGGGGTATGGAATTCGATCGAAGGGCGTTACTGATAGAACAATGAATAATGACCGGTGTTTCCAGCCGCCGGTTGAAGAAAGAAATATCGCAAGCCAGGACTCAGTGGTTGAGCCGAGTCGACCGGCGGACCTTACTCGTGATCATAGAAGTAGAGCGGCCAAGGAGACCGAGGCGCCAACGAGAGCGACGTGAAGCATGGATCCGGCATCTCCGCTGCCGTGATGCGCAGCGCTGACATCCGCAAACGCTGTCGTACCTGCGAGCTGGTTGACACTTCTGGCCCACGTGTCGCCGCACGTCTCCTTGCCTGCCTTGTACAGTGCCGACTGGCTGTTCAAGTTGGGGCTATTTTTCAGACCAATAGCATACGGTGAAGCTGTCTCAAAATTGATGTAAGCAGCAAGAATTTTCTGTGTGCACGTGCCGCAGAGGATGGACTTGGGCGAAGTGGGCTGGATGAATAGGAACGGGATATTGTCTGAAGTCTGAGATGCATCGCCTGAGCTTGGTTCTGTTCCCTGTCGCTTTTCATGAGTAGTACTGTCGATCGATCGCCACACTTGCTGAGGAGGCTCGCTGTGATCCTTCATGTCACCTGCGACGCTGCGCCTTGATGACGTTGTGCTCTTCGCATTTCCATTTTGCGAAAGGGTGCTAAGCATGTAGAAGCATTGTACCAGTCAGCTCGGCCTATGCAGCCAAAATCTTGAACCAAGCTCACTTAATGCAGTATTCTCCCGAGGTATCCTTCGTGCACAACGCTTGCAGAAAGGGACTCAGGAGGTACAGCTGGTCGTAGATTCCCATGACGTATTGCGACTGTGCTACCAGGTCTGTCATGCATGTATCCGAAAACGCCTTGAGCTTTCCCTTCAACATTCCCGCGTCACAGCCTGCGCCAGGTGCACAGAGGGCATTGAGCGCTGCCTTGAGCGCATTCGCGTTCGCTGCTTCTGTTGTACCTGGTGCATTGCTTGCAGTCATATAGCCTTTCACTACGCCCGCGAGCCGGCTAATGCATGCTTTGCTGTCATCGTCTTTGTTCAACGATATTATGGTGTTGGCGCAAGTTGATGTAGTATCCGCCGGGATATTAGGATCTGTATTAGACAAGGGCCCGACCTGTGCAGCAACAAGAGAGGAGGACATTGCTGCTAGCCAGAGCCCTAAATGGAGGAGCCGCATCTTGAAAGTGGTAGGTGTGCTCGGTAGTCGTTTCCCTTATCAGGCAGCTGGGATCCTTGTATCTGGATTCGTTTGCTACCAGACACTTCTGGCTGGAATGAACAGGATAACGAGTGAGCGGAAGGGGTAGACAGCGCGATATCTCGTAGCGCACGCTGTTACAAGAGCTGTCCGGGGCTGCGGATGGGATTCAAGCGGTGTCTCGAAGGCGACAACCGATGAGCGCGCGAAAGGTGGGAGGAGATGTGGGCGGGGTTGGCCTGCTTGGGTGTTTTCATAGATACAAAAAGTGCCTTGAAGGAAGGATGGTTCATCCAACTTGCTTGGCCTCGTCCAAAAGGGCATTTGGCGTTTTGCCTAACGAGGAGCGGCAGATCCACGCTTCAAGTAGCAACAAGTGGCGCGGAACCCAACCCATCAAAGCACTTATGGTGAGGGCATGAGGGCACAGGAAAGAAACGGAACAATTGCGGCAAACCACAGAATGTAGAGTGACGCGTCAGCCAGGACGCGTGCAGCCGCTTGGCTTTCTCAAAACAAACGAGAGATGTGAATTGAGACTGCAACGTGAGACTTGCTAGACGAGTTCATACATGCTGCTGCTGCCTTTATCAAAGGATTTTGTTGGAGTCACGACCGGAATGCCGGGAGGCTGAAGGCGGTCTGGAGGCGGTCGACAACCCGGATCTGGCTGCATCATCGATTCGTCGGGTGGGAGACTGGCCATTTGGAGCCCCTGATCGAGCCGCTCCAACCGACGCGGTCTGCTAATTCTTTGAGCCTTTGCTGGGCCGCCCATTCCTCGGGGTTCATGTTAAGCTCGGGGGATTTATCGTCAAGAGCACACTCTGAATTCATGTTTGATTGAGACACGATGAGGGAAATGGCATACCTTGTTGAATATTGGTTTTGACTCCTGCTTCACCAAGCTGAAATATTGGCTTCAGCATCATTGTGACTCCGGCGGGGCTAACCAATACGTGGTGCACGAAACGACTGCGGCAAAGACATTCACTTTCCATCTCTATCGCAGAGCGTGCTTACAAGTACAGATGCATGTTACGTCGTTTACAAGTACAAGGGCTCGCTCAATCTACAAAGATAGGACACTTTGTGACGCCTTTCCTCGCTCAATTCAGTTCGGCTGGGGCTGTGCCATCGCCGGCGGACGTTAGTCGACGCATTTCATCGCCCGAATACCGATATTTTTTGAGGACGACGAAGAAAGTGAGCGTGTTGACGACGGTGAAGACCCAGAAAATGCTCCCCCCGCGTCCACCGTCGATGCTCGCAAAGAAGTATCGCAGTGGCAAGAATGATGATGCGAGGACGATGTTTGCAACCCAGTTGAGCGCCAGGCCGACAGACGACGCGTGCGACATGGCCTGTGAGCAGCAGGTGGCGTGCGATGTCAGCATCGAAGCAAAGCTGGCCTTCAGTGAAGCGTAAAGATAACGTGACTCACCCTAGCAGGTACTAGCTCAGGCAAGATGAGGAATGGCACCCTGCAAATCGGTACCACGGGTCAACTTGTGTATTCAGACCAACCTCATGCGCGTACACTCACGGTCCAAGACCAACGGAGAAACCCATCACGAAAAGCAAGAGGCACGCTGCGCTTAGAATGTCTGACCATCCAAGTTGCAAACTTAGGCCGAGCACCAGACTTGATAGCACCATCGTTCCGGACGAGAGGAGTAAGAGATTCTTGCGACCGAAGCGGTGCTCAGGGATCAAGAAAATGGGAGGGAAACTGCGGGCAGGATAATGAAAGCCAGTTGTCAGTGTCACCAATGACGATGCGTGAAACCTATGGTACGCACGTCATAACCGCATTAACAACGGTGATTCCCACTCCCATCCACCTTGCACTGGCTCGTGCCCCGTTATCATCCTTGAGCAAGCTCCCGAGAATGCCAGTGCTGTAGTAGAGCACAGCGTTGACGCCACTCAGCTGTTGCCCTAGCTGGGTGAATGCGATCAACACCATGCCCGGTCGGATCTCTGAATCTTTCAATAGATCTGCAAAACTCGTTTCATGTGTGGAAGGCATGTGCGGCGACTGAAAGTGAGATCGGTCCTGCAGAAGCGCTTCGGTCTCTTCATTAGCACTCGAGTGCCTGGACTGCGCCGCTGCGCCAGTCGAGGACCAGAGCTTGGCACAGATACGCTGAGCACGCTGTTTCCCTGCGTCGCCATTTTTCTCCTCCTCCCAGCGTGGGCTTTCGAGAGCGAACAGCATGCCGCAGACAAGCTGTGCGGCTGAAATTACCGCACTGATGCCTGGTGTCCACCGCCACGATATTGAGTGCCCGGGAGAGGTCAAGAGTGAGCCAGTAACCTGGGCTGCAAAAATGCCCAACACAATTCCAAGCTGTCAAGAATGCGATGTCAACTTCTGTGCTATGCGGACCGTTTTTGCTCGCACTGGCCCACTTGATTGAGGACGCCAACAGATCCTTTTAATGCAGGTGGAGAAATATCGCTGGTTGCACGTCGATGGGCAAGCCGTCAGTTTGGATGAATGGCGCTCGAAACGCTTGTACAGCTCACCTCAGATAGATTGGAACGCAGACAACTGCGATACCAGCACCGAGGCCCATGACGAACCTTCCAACACCCGCGGACACGAACCCTGCCGACATGGAAATGATGGCGCCGCCTGTCGTATTGAAGAGCGCAGCCAGAAAAATTGATATCCTCTGCCCAAATTGCAGGCGCTGTGCGATGGTTGAGAGCGAAAGCGAGCTGAGAAAACCTCCGACGGTGAAAAGAGCCGTGACATAGCCGAACTGCGTCTCTGTGAGACCGATGCAGTCATTCCCCGGCGTACCCTTGGATGTTGATTCATGAGTTAAGTTGTCTTCCTTACAAGTAAGAGCATCTTGCAACACATTCAGCTCAGCGATGCCCCAGCCGTATTGAAACGCAGAGAGGATGATGAAAATGACCATCCAATAAAAAAATGCTGTCAGCCTGACCGGAGTAGTGCCACGGCCACGATCGGCCACGGCTGGGCTGTTCGCCATGGTGAAGACGCCTTGGAGGGGAAACTGGACCACGGGCTACGCTCGCCAGTGGGTCTTAATGTCACGGCCCTTTTGAAGATTATATCAGGGGGTAAGACGGTAAGGCCTGCGTACTCAGTGTGACCAGAGATGAACCGATACAACAGTCTTAAGGGGGCGAGTCTGTGCGACTCGAGACGTGACGATGGCGATTGCAGGCAGCAACAGGGTCTTGCATGTGGTGCGTCGGCGCGTCACCGATCACACGCTGCATGCTGTTGTCCCAAGGTACTGCAGAGTGGCACAAGAACACAGCTTTTGGGTCAGACGTTTCGTCATCGTTAATTAACTCGGCCTTTTACTCCCTTCAATCTTTGACAGGCGCCCATCCATCTGATACCCGAGTCCAGCCTGCCGGTGTTGCATACGCATCATCTGCCATTGCTGCTAGTGTATTAATTGCTTGGAAAGCTCCAGCAAAGGCATCGGTAGCAATGTCGCCGAAGGTCTCGGTCCGCACTGCCGCAGGTGCTAGAAAAGGCAAAGACGACGTGGAGAAGCTCCTATCCGACCTTGACTCGCTGGCTCCGCTGTCCTCTTCTTCTTCGCAAACCGATACGGCTGCTCGGTCCAGCAGCGAGGCTGCCACAGCGACTGTCGCACCAACGGCATCCACTGGGAAGAAGTCTGGTGAGCATCCGGACGCGCAAAGCTTGCTGGACGACTTGGACTCGTTAGTGCAGCGGAGGCCGCTCAGTCGGGGGGCTAGCTCGAGAGGGGGGACACCGAGCAAGACTACCTCTCTGAGCCGGACCACGAGTGAAACTGGCCTCTCCAAATCAAGGTTAACCCAAGACACATCGACTGCATCGGGGACAGGGGCGTCTGCAGACCTAGATCCAGCTGCCATCCAGCCTGACTCAGCCGCCGAAGCCGTGACGGGTGCCACCTCATCAGCTCCCGCAGGCGCTGGTGCAGGTGGTAATGCTGGTGCCTGGGGAGCATGGGGAAGCGTGTGGACTCAAGCAACAAAGCTCGCGGACAATGCACGAGCAGAGCTGGAAAAGCGCGCGAATTCCGAGCAGGCCAAAGAGCTGAGTGCCAAGGGCTGGGGATTTGCGCAGAATATGCGAGGCTTGCTGCAAGAGACTGGCTTGGAAAAAATCGGCGCAGATCTGACGCAAGTCGGCCGCAAAGGCTGGACGGACATCATCAATGCTGTCGCCCCGCCAATCGCTGCACACGAGATCATCCAGGTCACTCTATCACACGGTGCGTTCGCATCCTAGGCTTGTGAAACAGCATGAACATTGCGTTTGACTGATTGAGTTGTATTGGTACCAGATATGATCGGCTACGACGGCATCTCCGAAGTGGTCTTCCGCACGTTGACTCGCGTAATGGAGCAGCACGCCGGCGATTCCTCAACAGAGCAGCAATTAGTGGTCAACAAGCCGCCAAAGTCCGAGGCACCCGCCACGTCATCGACGCCGAGCGCAAGCGCAAAACCTGCTGATGCAGATGTCGAGAGGGACATCAATGCGGTCGAGGGATTCGAGGAGGCTGTCAAGGTCGCAGAGGTACGTCGCATCCGCCGTTTGGGTTGGCAGTCTCGTCGCCAACACTGACGATCTCTTCGCATAGGTGAATGTCGAGCAGCTCATCAAAGCATCATCCTTTTCTTCCTCTGCCTCATCATCGCAAAACGCAAAGGGCAAAGAGGCAGAGAAGGCTGCTCAACCAGCGGACGCGAGTGCGAAGACCTCGTCGTCCAACAGTGTGGCACTGCCGATCACGACGTGCCCGGTGTACGTCCGCATCCAGCCATGCGTAGCGCCGCTGCCGTGGGGTAGGTCGTTGAGCAAATATCTCTACTTTATCATACTGCTCAAGGACCCGTCAAATGGATTAGACCATCAGACAATCAGCCAGGCGGTGCCGCAGACATGGCGTCAGTTGGGCTCACTCTGCGAAGAGCAAAACACGTTGCAAGACATGTGTGCGCTGACACGTTGCTTGCCTTTTTCGCACACCCGCAGTTGAGGTCCCTTTCGAACAAAATGCATGGGTTGAACAAGGCCTCACTGACGTGCTGGAGGTAGCATTAAGTGTCATTGGCCAGGTGAGCATTTGCACTTCATTCAGCATCTTTGAAAAGCATGGGACCGCGCTCATTCCCCATGAACCTTGTCTTGCAGGACTACGTCAATGGGCGAATGACTGGCCGTTCAAGCGCTAGCAAAGAAACTTCTGAGGTCTAATGTAATTTAATCATCAGGTATTCCAGGAGATTCCATGCGTGTGCCAGGCAAGCTCAGGCACAAGATGCGTCGAGCAGCGCGTGTTGTTCTGTTGTGCTGTGAAAAGAAAGCCTGGTCTCGCGGACACGGTCCGCACGGTGGCGGGCCAACGCAACTGCACACCCCGCCTGGTGACCAATGAGTTACATAAGAGGACTTCGAAGATGCAAAACTGTGTCTTTGTGTGTCTGCTGTCGTCAAGAATTCGAACTGGTCTCCCTGTCCTTGGGAAAGGCGTCAAGTTGCTCGACTCCTGCCCACTGGCCTCCGCAAGGGAAGCTCGGAACCCCGGACCCGATCACCTACCCTGCCTATGTCGGCCCACCTGCTCGGCCAATTGTTATTCGTTTCGCAAGCTGACTATTATACCACTGGATAGCGCTTTGATCAGCTCTACATTCGTCGCCAACAGCTTGGACCCCGGAATTCGGTCCAGCCACACTGGTGCTCTTGGTGACGAGTTAATATAGCTGATCGAACGCTATCCAATGGTGTCGTGAGCTCGCGGAACGAATAATAATTGGCCGAGCAGACACTAAGCCGAAACCACGACTGGAGATGGCGGAGGTCGATCTGATATATCCAAGTCAAGGTCAGTCTGAGCCTTTCCTCTTGCTTGAGCTTGACGAATGATAGGGCTTGACGACACGTCGAGTGTCGATGTGTCGAAGACTCCGCCTGCCCGTCGTTGTTGACTGTTGTTGAAGTTAGTTCGAAGGCGGCAGAAGCTCAGCTGAAGAATCCTGATGCTATTCCTGTGCTGCTGGGACCTGTGGGGTGCAGCGGTACTGCTGGCTGGCAGCAGAACCATTGCAGAGCCTTCATTCTGCGGGGGCACTCCCTCCCCGTCCTTTCCGGCCACGTTCGACAGCGTGGAGTCAGTTCAGGTCCACACGGCTCAAGGCTAGAGCAGTTCGCACAGCGCAGCAGCATGGGGCGAGTGTAGGCAGTGGGCAGCTCGGAAGGATACGGACGGGGACCAGCACGGGCGCACTGTTTTTGCATTGTGCTTCGCAAGCCACCTTCCGCTTCTGTCATACTGCAGCACAAAGGGCGCGCGCGGAGGATGGAAGGCATTGGGGAAGTGTCGGGATCCATCTCGCAGTTGCAATCGAAATGGAACTATCAAACGAACCGCATCGAACCGCTCGCCCACAATCGCACACAGTCACAGTGAGAGCACCGCGAGTCACAGCTGCGCGAGTCATCCGCGCAGGTGCGTATATATAACTGACGGCCCTCATCGCAATTCGCAGTATACACTGCATCCATCCACGCCTGACCAACACATCTCGACTTTGAACGCGCACGTCCTTTGAGCGACAGTTGGAATACATACACAGTGAGTACCTAACGATTGCGTGCGCGTACAGACATGGCTGTGTGGTTGCCACCGTGCTGCGGGAGGCAATCGCGCAGCTTAACATCCTGGCGTGGCGCGCGTCTCTGGATCCACATTCAGCGACTATATTGGTGGCGATACTGACTGCATCGTTGTACGTCCCCCTTGCTTCATCCTTTCAGATGCAGATTTTCGTCAAGACGCTCACTGGCAAGACCATCACCCTTGAGGTCGAGTCGGGCGACACGATTGACAATGTCAAGGCCAAGATCCAGGA
>NW_013546898.1:0-49181 GCF_000711695.1 Tilletiaria anomala UBC 951 | reverse complement strand
CTGCGGCGACGGGTGTGCGCCAGCGATCTACTCGCCGGCTTTGGCACCTGAAGGCGGCGTCTGCGGCAGAGCAGGAGTGTGGAAAGCCATGTCGCGGCCGGTGTTCCTCTTGTAGTTCTCTGCGTTCTGTGTGTACTTGGCCTTGAGGTGGGCGGCCTGCGCAGCGACCTTACTCAGGTCGGCTGTGCGCAGCTGCGGCTGGTCGGGGTTGGCGGCGCCGCCTTTGCTGCTGCTGGCTTTCAGGTGCTTTTCTGCCATAGTGATGCTGTGCGGGTTTTGGTCGGTGGCTGCGAGGGGTTATGTGCGCTTTGGCTGGATACTGGCTGGATGAATGCGAATGTGGCGGTTGATGGAGCAACGAAGGGCTTCTTGGGTCGGTGTCGGGTGAGCCGGCCACAGTGTGTGCTGTTGGTCGAATAGAGCGGCCCAAAGCGCAGCCAGACGGACGGACGGCCTTGCTGAATGATGTCATGGATGGGGGTTGCACCGATTCTCTGCTAGGTTGCATGTGACCCGAGGAGGGACGACTGATTAAGCCAACGAGCAGTCTCGGACATAGGCAACCCCGCAGGGGTGTCACCGGGAGACGCGGCATGGGTATATTAGGTAATATTAGATAATTTCGGGTCTGCACTTATGATAAAGTTTATCTGATTGCGTGCTCAAGGCGAAACTAAAGTAGCCAACTCAACCACACAGATGCAAGCAAGCAAGCAAGCAATCACGACATTCTGATTAAAGTTCCCGTCCGTCGTAGAGACATTTATCATCATACATGCGTCTCGTGAAAACTCTGGCTGGGAACGGACGATGTGGCAGCAGGCACTCTTGGCTCACTGCTGCCCGCCGCTCTGCGGGGGCCGCGGGGAGGGTCTGGATGCAAGTCCGAGCTGGGTGGATACAAATGCGAGCGAGAAGTGCTCCTCCTGGACACACACACTCTCTCAGGCACGCCGCTGCCGATAACCCCACCTGGCGAGCTGATCGCTCAAGCAGAAGCTAAAAGCACACCATCTCTCGTCACGGCGTGGCGTTTTTGGCAGCGATTGATCGTACCGAACCTACCTTACCTGCCCTCCTTGGGAACTGCTGCTACTTGCTCGCCCAACCTGCGTTGCAGGCGGCGCTTCTTCCTTGACACGCATACATTGTTTCAGGGCAAGTACTCCTCTTACTCTTCCAGGCCATCGCTGACGGGAGCGAATCGAGCCGAGCCGAACCAAGCCACGCCCACAGCCTCCTTTGCTACATACACGGCCAGCGCAGAGAAAGGGAAAGAGATCCATTCGTACGGCACACCATCCTCCACTTCCCTCTCCATCCATCATCATCCACAAAAACGAAAAAGTGCGTGATCGATTCGACCTCCGCCACCAGCTGACCCCTCTTGGCACTATCGCAGACGGCAGAGCGCCGTCCAAGGGATATCGACATCCACTTCTCCACCGACAGGCGGCAGCGCTGATGGTCGGACGGCTATATAGCACAGGGCAGCAGCACGTTCGCCTCCCTTCATCGCGTATCTGTTCTCCAGTATCAAGTGACGCGTCCCTTGGACCCGATAACTGCCACCGCTGAGCAACACGCGGTCCCGCCTGTCAACACCACCATCAGCAACGCGGCGCCAGCATGAGCCACCGCACAGGCGGTCGCGGCCGCGCCTCAGGCAAGGTCTCCAATGCCTGGAAATGGGTCATCGGCTACAATGACACCGAGGCAAATCGTCTGGGCGTGCCCATCGTCAGCAGCGCCGACTGGTTCAGTGACATATTTTCCAACCCTGGCCGCAAGGTGAGACGAGAGTTTTTGACACGAACGTGTGCAAGACACTGAATATGCACCGCCCCACAGACTGCCGACTACCTCGACTCGCTCTTCCCCATTCGACGATGGATCGGCTCGTACAACTTGCAGTGGGCCATCGGTGACCTGATCGCTGGAATCACTGTCGCGCTCGTGTTGGTCCCCCAATCCATGTCGTACGCCAAGCTCGCTGGCCTGAGCCCCGAGTTTGGCCTCTACTCGTCCTTTGTCGGGGTGATGGTCTACGCGCTCTTTGCCACGTCCAAGGACGTCACAATCGGCCCCGTCGCGGTCATGTCACTTCAGACCAACAACGTCATCCTCGCCGTCATGGCCAAGACGGGCAAGCAGTGGACGCCCGATATGATTGCGTCTGCGCTCGCGTTCCTCTGCGGCGTTATCACGTTTGGCATCGGCATCCTCCGCCTTGGCTGGCTCGTCGAGTTCATCCCCACGCCCGCTGTTAGCGGGTTCATGACCGGCAGCGCCATAACCATCGCCGTCGGCCAGTTCCCCAAGATCATGGGCATCACCAGCGTCCAGACCAACTCGAGCCCGGCGTACAAGATCTTCCTCGATACGCTCAAGGCGCTCCCGCAAACGACGCTCGACGCCGCCTTTGGCTTGCCCGCGCTCTTCTTTCTCTACGCTGTGCGCTCCTTCTTCACCTGGCTCCCGGGCCGCCATCCGCGGCTCGCCCGCGTCGCCTTCTTCACCATGGTCCTGCGCAGCGCGTTTGTTATTATCGTCCTCACCATCGCCTCGCGCGTCTGGCTCGGCGGCTATTCGCCCAAGCAGTACCCCATCAGCATCCTCAAGACCGTCCCGCGCGGCTTCCAGCATATAGGACGGCCGAACCTCGACCCGCGCCTGCTCGCCGACATGGGCTCAGAGCTGCCCGTGTCGGTGATCGTGCTGCTCCTCGAGCACATTGCCATCTCCAAGTCCTTTGGCCGCCTCAACAACTACAAGATTAACCCCAACCAGGAGCTCATTGCCATTGGCGTCACCAACCTCGTCGGCCCGACGTTCGGCGCATACCCGGCCACAGGCTCCTTCTCGCGCACCGCCATCAAGGCCAAGTCCGGCGTGCGCACTCCCATCGCAGGCTGGGTCACTGGCGTCGTCGTTCTCATCGCGCTCTACGCTCTCACGGGCACTTTTTACTGGATCCCTTCCAGTGCCCTATCTGCCGTCATTATCCACGCCGTCGGAGATCTGATCGCCAGCCCGAGGGCGCTGTACAAATTTTGGCTGGTCAACCCGTTCGAACTGTTCATCTGGTTCGCATCCGTCCTCGTCACAGTCTTCGCCAATGTCGAGTACGGCGTCTACACAAGGTACATTGCATTGCTTTGCGTCACGGACGTTTGGCAGGATGGCACAAACGGTCTCCGCTGACGTTCCTCATCCGTTGCTCCTTTCTGTGCTTCTTCTTGCAGTGTCGCGGCCAGTGCAGCGCTGCTGCTCATCCGGATCGCCCGCCCGCGTGGCCGCTGGCTTGGCATGGTCCGTGTTTCGCACGGCGACAGCACCGGCACCACCTCGCGCACCTCGCAGGTCGGTGGCGGCGACCAGGCGCGCATCGCCTTTGTCCCCCTCGACGACAAAGATGGCCTGCGCGACCCATCGATCCAGGTTAAACCACCACCGCCGGGCGTGCTGATCTACCAACCTCATGACAGCTTCCTCTACCCGAACGCGTCGCATCTCGCCGATCTGATCATCGACCGCGTCAAGGCTGTCACCAAGCCCGGTCAGTCGTCCAACTATGCAAAGCCGGGGGACCGCCCGTGGAACGACCCGGGACCTGTCAACCCGGTGTTCCGCAAAGTGTTCGGTCGCCTCAGTGGCAAGTCCAAGGAGAAGATCCAGGCGCGCATCGCGGCAGAGAACGACAGTCGCGACGACCCACGTCCACGGCTGCGCGCCATCGTCTTTGACTTTGCCAGCGTCGCCAACGTCGACACGACGTCGATCCAGACGCTCGTCGACGTCCGCCGCGCCGTCGAGATCTATGTCGATGGCCCCGTGGAGTTCCACTTTGCCAACATCCTCAGCCCCTGGATCCGTCGCGCGCTCCTCGCCGGCGACTTTGGCGTCGGCACCGCCTCGCGCCACATCACCGAGGTGGCTCCCGTCGTGTACCAGCGCGACAACACGCCCATCACGTACGAGAACAACAACAACACGGAGAGCAACCGCCAGCGCCAGCGTGACGACGATGAGCGCCGCCGCGCGGCCGTCGAGCGCGTCCTGCAGGTACGCGACGCGGCCGCTGTCGTCACTGTGGCGGCGCAAGCAGCAGGCGAGCCGAGCACCGGCAGCACCTCGCCCGGAAACAATGACTTCGACATCGAGAAGGGCACATCGAGTGGCGCAGATAGCAAGGAGGGAAGTCTCTTCGGCGACCGCGCTGGCGTCCAGGGCACCAGTGGCGGCGCGCTGGACGACATAAGCGTGCACGTTCCCATCATCTGGGGAAACGACCTCACTCCGCTTTTCCACCTCGACCTCGCGAGCGCAGTGGAGGCTGCCGCTGGCAAGTATTGAAGTTCAGATGAAGAGCATGTCACGCATGCATCGGACACCTTGATGATACCATTCGGCCGGTCGGCCGCCCTAATCTACTCTATTTTTCTCTTCTCAACTTGCGCTCGTCATTGTCCAATCCACATCTTCCGAATCCGTCACCGTCACCGTTTCGTCCAGTCCCAACAAAAAGGGGGTTCCAGCACTGGCTAGTGCTGTGATCGTAATCAACTGCATGGGTCCGCGTACAATCAAGGCAGAAATGCAGAAAGAGCATGTACCTTAAACGCTAGACATCCATCATCGCGACGTGCGCATCCACATCTATCTCCTTTTCTTGTGCCTTTGATAACGCGAAGCGCTTCGTACGGTATTCAGTTCCAACAGGGCGAACCGTGCAGCGGCCTTCCCCCAGTCCACGCATCACATCACACGAGGAACGCGTGAGCACCACGTATGGGTCAAGGCGCGACGGATGGAAAGCCAAAGTATACATGTAGCATCGTTCGAAATTACAGAAGACCAAATACCGACCGCGTTACTTAGTAATCGTATACCGGCACTACACTTGGCTGTGTGCGGGGCATCTTTGGGGAGGTTTCTGGTTAAATTGCTCAACCACCCGCCTGGGCTTGGTAATCACGTCTGCGTGGAGAAGGAGAGCTCGCTCTGAATCTCGCTGACGCGCTTCTTCCAGCTATCGACCTCCTTCAGCTTGGACTCAAGGTCGGCGATCTCCTCGGCGAAGCTCATCAGCTCCTCCTCGCCGCCGATCTGGCTCAAGTCCCATTCGCCGTCCTCGCCAGAGAGACGGAGCAGGAGCGAGTGGTACTTGAACAGCGAAGGGCGGTGCGAGATGGTGATGAGCGCTGAGAAAGGGGGAGGAGCAGCGGCGTAGGTGGTCAGCGTTGCAGACAAGAAAGAGAAAGAAAAAGCGTCTGCGACAGTAAAATGACTCACTGATGCCCATGTCTTTAGCGCGCGTGTACATGAGCCCCTCGACGTCCGTCGAAACGGCAGAGGTGCACTCGTCGAGGATGCCAAACTTGGGATGATGGTACAGCAAGCGGGCCATGCCCATGCGCTGCTTTTCGCCGCCAGACAAGACGTCCTTCCACTCCTTGCGCGTCTCCCAGCCGCCCTCACGATCGGGCAGGTAAGCTAGATGGACATCCGCGAGCAGCTGCTGCAGCTCAGCGTCGGTTCGGCCTGTGGCGACGTGCTCCGGGTTCGAGTACGGGTAAATGACCTGGTCGCGCAACGAGCCAGTGGACAGGTAGGGCCGCTGGGGGAGGAAGAAAATGTCCTTGTCGCTCGGCTTGGCCAGCTCGCCGGCAAAGACGGGCCAGAGCCCCGCGATGACGCGCGCGATCGCCGTCTTGCCGACGCCATTGGGGCCCGTGATGAGGATGTGCTCCCCGGGCTTGATATGCAACGACAGGTTCCTGACCAGCTCCTCGCCACCGCGCTCCATTCCCGGCGCGGGCGCAACGATGGGGACCCTGTCGAACGAGACCTGGTCGACCCCCTCGCGGACGTTGCCCTGAATGTTACCTAGGTCATAGAACGTCTGCGATGCGGGCATGTCCATGGGGCGCGGCAGTGCCTGGAACTTGTTCCGGTCGAGCAGGTGCAGCGTTGAGAGGAGCGTGTACACCCGCGACGTGTAGCCCGCCAGCTCGGCGAGCTCCTTGTAGCTGTACATCAGCCGGCTACCGGCATCGGCGAGGGAGAGGAGCAGCCTGCGGTTGGAGATGTAACTTTCCGTCTGCTTTGCTACCTGGCTCTTCTGCTTTCGCGACCCCGTCTGGTCCACATCGACCTTGGCGGCAGCGACCTCGTCCTGCGATGGCTTCTTTTTGCCAAAGAGGAATGGCGAGGCGATGATGACGTAGCCGGCGGCAGACCAGGCATACTTGAGGATCATGTCTTCGCACATTGAGTACGTGACACGGATCTTGAGGATCGAGTTGACGTGGCGAATGAGGCGCATGTAGGCGCGCTCGAGGATGCCAAACTCTGTGCTGGCACCATCGTAGAAGGCGATCTCCTCGGCGTTGGTGATGATGCGGCTGTGTGCGGCGCGGAAGTCGCCCTCAAGCTTTGCCTCGATCGCGGCGAGCTTGCCGAACGCCGGGCTGATCTTGCGCAGGAGCCAGCCGGTGAGAAGGTAGTTGCCAAAGAGCGCGACGATGCCTGGCCCACCGAGGGCCTTGCCGAGCTGGTAGTTGAAGATGAGCAAGTCCAGCGTCGGCTTGGAGACGTTCGAGTAGAGCGAGGCGAGCGTGTCACAGAAGCGCGCCACATCGGACGTGATGAACTGGTCGGCGCTGTCGAGCCTGCCGTCGAGATTGATGATCTTGTAGTAGTTGCGACTGTCGCTCATGTAGAGGTCGTGCACGTAGCGCGTAAGGCGCGTGCGGAAGCCGATGGAGAGCTTGGACTGCAGGTAGCGAATCATCGAGTTTGTGTACGTCGACGGGACGGCCAGCGCGAACCACAGGCCCAGGCCGCGGAGGAAGCCTTTACCGTTGGCCGAGACGAGGTCGCCAACGATCGCGCCGTCGAGGCGTGCGACGAGCAGCGAGAGGTATGTGCGCAGGACGAGGAAGGAGGTGTGCAGCAGGAAGATGTACGACTCCTTGCAGTGCCACCGCGGGATGATGATGCGGAAAATAGCCTGCAGCTGCCGGAAGAACTCCTTGTTCACGCCGACCTTTTTCGCGCTGGCGGCTGCCGCACCGCCCTGGTCGCGGATCACCTTCGCCTCCTGCAACGCACGCTGGCCCTTTTCGTCGCTGGCAGCAGCAGCATCGCCCTTTTGGACCTCTTTCCCCTTGTTGGTGGTAGTACTGGCAGAAGGCAGGATGGGGAGCTTGCTGAATTCGTGATAGTGCTGACGGAACGTCTCGGACTGCGTCGGCTTTATGGGCACCTTGGACACGCGGCCGCGGTGGGGGACGAGCAAGGTGCGCGAGCCGTCCGGATTGGGGATGTACAGCTGCTCGAGCGCAGCCTGGATCTCGTCGTCTGTCGCATGCGCGAGCTTGAGTGCGGCCGAGAGGGGGCGCGCGGGTCGACCGGCGGCGTTACCTACGGACGCTGACAGGAGCGCTGCGGCGATGCGCTTCCGCTGCAGCAGAAGCAGTAGGAGCAGCGCGGGGAGGATGCGGCTGCGCTTGCGCTGCAACGACGCGAGGATCGGCTGAGCGCCGCTGGTGGCCATCGTGTTGCTGTTGCTGCCACTACTACTAGTAGATGGTATCAGGGACTACGGAGCACGACCAGCCAGCTCGACACGCTCGCTCCCTGCCCTGGGAAAGCGGTGGCGGAGAATATGTCGGGAGGCTGGCTGGCAGACGCGTCCAGTGGCAACGGCGCGCCGGAGAGCCAAGCCGCGTTGGCAACAGTGGTAG
Source organism: Tilletiaria anomala UBC 951 (assembly GCF_000711695.1). Taxonomy (NCBI): domain Eukaryota; kingdom Fungi; phylum Basidiomycota; class Exobasidiomycetes; order Georgefischeriales; family Tilletiariaceae; genus Tilletiaria; species Tilletiaria anomala. The sequence continues at coordinate 41,430 of NW_013546898.1, read as the reverse complement.
TCACGCGACGGAAGTCGAGCGAATCAGTCCTCTCGACACGGAGTCAGTGGGTGCATATGTGCGTGCTCTACCCGATGGAGATGCTTCCTTGTGCCAGTCCCGTCCATGCAACCCATCCATCCATCCGACCATCTAACCCCTTGTATGTGACACCACACGCCGACAGAGCACATCGTGCTATTATGGGCGTTTGCCGGCATTACATGGCATTCACGCCCCCTCCCCTCCCCCCATCCCCTGCTCTCTCGGCCGAGAGATATCCCCGTAACTAGACGGGCGGAGCAGAGGCGTTTGGGGCGTTGAAGCCGGCAATGTCGATCGATGGTTGGTTCCCTGCCCCCACCCCCTTTTGAATCGGCGGGGTTTACACTGCATGATCACCGCCCGCCCGCCCCCCGGAAATCCGGTGTTTGAACAACGAGATCGTGTCATCGAATCTGGCGAGCAGCGCAGGCTTGGACAGTTCTCGCTTTGACTCTGGCGCAGTGGCGCCACCTTGTTTGTGTTGCACTGTCTCACCACAGATACTAGTTATGGATAGAAGGTATACCTCGCTCCCTCTCTCCTTCTGGACTTGTAAAGGAAGCTTTCATCACAGACACAAACGTGTCACACGCGGCGCAGTCTGGGGTTTCAACGCACCTGAGAGCAGAGGTGGGTATCTTGCGCTCTGTCGCCTTCCTCACCATGGCCGACTCGTGGCAGCAGCTGCGCCAGCCCGCGCCGTACGGCACGCAGCAGGCACCGCACGCAGCAGCCCCCCCCTCTTCTTCGTCCGCCATCGTGCCGCCGCTTCACGTGAACGGTTCACCACAACAGCCCTTTGTCAGCAGCCCCAGGGGAAGCATTTCCTCGGCGACCGGTCCTCATCCGTCGGCGGCCGCAGGAGCAGCCCATCTCCAACACAGACATCAGCTCTCCCTCCCCCCGCAGGGCTTGATGGGCGGGGCTGCCCCCGGTGCGGGACAACCCGGCCCCGGGGCTATCGGAGGACCACCCCCGCAGCCAACCCCCTTCCGCCAGCTCCCTGCACAGGATGCAAGTAATGGCAGCGGAATACCCCTCTCCCCTTCCTTCCGGGACTCCGATGCCGGCGGCAGCGGAGGTGGCCCTCACTCCCAGGTCCATCGCAGGACCCAGTCACTGCGCCCCTTTTCTGCGTTCCAGCCACTCGACAAATCCTCCTCGCACGACGGCCACGCCGGTCTACGCCCCCCGTCGCCCACCGACTCCACCTCGCGCTCCATCCGGTCCACGCCCGCTCCGCTGACCTTCAAGAGCCCCGACCTGCGCAAGGCCCTCGCCCTGCACGAGGCCCAGGCAAAGAAGATCTACATGGAAGGCTACCTGTCCAGGCGCGAGGAGCTCTCCGCAGACGGAAAATCACTGCACCCTGCAGACCCCAAGAAGCAGTGGCAGCTCTGCTTTGTCCAGCTGTCCGGCACGGTGCTGAGTACGTGGAATGTCCGCGCCATGGAGCACGCGGCAAGGAATGGGCAAGAGGTGCCGCCGTCGTATACCAACATTACGGATTCAGTGAGCAGCACAAATAGACAGCACTTCTATTTCTCACACGTGTGCAGCGAATCCTGACTGCATTCTTTCTCCCCCTCTTTCCAGTTTGTCGACTACGTTGGTCACCTCACAGAGGACAAGAACAGCGTGGTCAACAGCAAGGGCCAATACGACAACGTCTTTGCGCTTAATACGGCTGGCCACAATCGCACGTACTTTTGCGTCGAGGGCCCTGTCGGCCGGCGTCTCGTCCAGGCCTGGGTCAACGCGATCCGCCTCGCCTCATGGGAGAAGGTGCGGCTCGAAGAGATCTACACAGGCGCGCTCCTGCGCGCGCGCATGGGTGCCGTCGGCGCGCTGCAGCGCAAAGGCTCCTTGTCGCGCAGCAGCAGCGGCAGCGCAGCGCCGCCGCCCGAGATCGAGGAGGATGAGGCGAGCATCTCGACGATGGCCATCAAGTCGCCCCTGGCCAAAGGCCGGCTGGAGGGGTGGGTCAAGGCGCGCTTCATGGGCTCGACCGAGTGGAAGCGCTGCTGGCTCGTCCTGTACGACAAGCCCGAGGACGCTGAAACCAAGGGCAGCAAGTTCTGGAGCAAGCTAGGTGGCGGAGGAGGCGGAGGCGGTGGTGCGGGTAACCGACACAGCATCATGAGCCTCACTGGCTCGCCTATCACACCCGGCGGCTCGCCCGGCTCAGGCCCAACGTTGGACCAGATTGAGCCGCCGCCCGGCTCGAACGGTGCCAGAGGCATCGGCCTGTTCTACGAAAACAAGAAGGCCAAGCAGCCGTTCGCAGGGATCATGTACGCCGCGCACGCTTTTGCCGTGTACCCATCTCGCCCGGAGCTCGTCGAGGGCTCGAGCCTGTTCAAGGTAGAGGGCGCATTTCCCCTCGGGCACGTCCTCTCCGGTACGAACCGCGTGCGCCAGACTGGATGGGTTATGCTCATGCCCGACCTCGAAGGCGGAACCAACAAGGGCGCGAACGCGGAGATGATGAAATGGGTTATCGGTACGTCTTGAAGTCTAGCACGGCGCGACGGTCGCCGTTCCAACATCAGGTCATACTGACGCATCCTTGTGCTCTCTCGCAGGCTTCATGGACGCCTTCAAGCTGTATGGCCGCCCTGCGACGATCGAGTGGGAGCCGCGCAACCCAGTGTCGGCTTTCTTTGCTTACCCGATTGGGCCCTACAAGGACCGCCTCTTCCTCGACCGCGAGCTCGCCGAGTTCCTCGACGTCCGCGAGGAGCGCCACCTCGCGCACAGGGCCAATCTTCACGGCATCATGGCCATGCGCATGCGCGGCGAGCGCACACCCATCCTCTCGCCCCTACCCCAGCCCAACAAGGAGAGCACGGCCGCGCTCAACGTTGGCGTCACCGCCTCTGCCGCCGTCCAGGAAAGTCCAAGCGCTGGCGCCACCGTCGTCAACGGCCTCGGATCCACCGCCAGCCCCGAGCTGCCGGTGCTCAGCAAAGACTTTTCGTCGTTCGACATTGAACTCCCTTTGGAACAGCAGGCACAGCAGCAGCAGCCATTCCCGGCCGATAGCGGCACCAGCAGGCACAACGGCCATGGTGCTGCGCTCGACTCGATCGGCGAGCGCTCGCGCGAGGGCAGCGCCATGGCCGGCACCACCGCATTCACGGGCGCCGCGCAGCAGCAGCACCACGCCCAGGGGCCTAGCGCTGAGCGCAAAGCCAGCTCGTATTCGATACACTCGTCCACGCCAGGTGCCTGGGTCTTGCCTGCCGCTGACGCTGCCGCCGCCGAAAGTTCGCAGCAACCGCATCAGCCGCCAATGCCGCCTCAGAAGGTTTCTCCGCCGGCAGCAGCTCACGCAGCGCCCGGCATCGCCAGCCCTGCTCTGCTCGTCAATGGTTCGTCCGGAAGTCATACTGCGGCTACGAATGGTATCGACGCCTCGGCATCTGCACAGGTAGCAGCAGCAGCGGTTGCACCGGACTCTGCGACCGGACCAGCGACGCTGGCACCTAGCGGACGCGGCGCCGAAGCGGGGATCTTGTCAATCAACAAGAGGGCATCCGACGCGGCATTCGGAAACTACGATGAAGGCGCTCTGTTCTACATGCGCGCCATGTCTGATCAGCTCCCTGCCACCCCTTCTTCACCTTTGCCTGCGTCGACGCCTGCAACTGCAGCGGCATTTGCGCTTGCCTCCTCGCAGCAGACCGCAGGCCCAGCACCACCCAGCAAGGACGCAGCCGGCGTCTCGCGCATGGACTCGGTGCGCACGTATGAGTCCAGCTCCGCGTCATCGTATGCTCCACAGCAGCCGCGGCAGGCAGAAGCTTCGTCGCAGCCTGTAGCGCAGCATGCGTCTGCGCACCTGCAACCACTACAGCAGGCACAGGCACAGTCTACTCCACTCGAGGGCGCCTTACCCTCTGTTGTCCCCGTGTCTGCTGAGCCTGCTTCAATCTCTGTACCTCCTGCTGAAGCTGCAGTTGCGGCACAGCACGTGACACCCAACAAGGCGTCCATGCGTGCTTCCGGCCGCCCGGACGAGAGCCTCGGCGAAAATGCACTTGCGGCGTATTCCTACCTCGAGAAGCCCCCTTCCCCTGTCGTCGTCAGCCGGCCGAACATGGAACCGCAGCCTCAACAACAGCAGGAGAGTGCAGCATTCGCTTCGCGGCCGCCAAACGCGTTTCCGTCCTCGTTTAACGCCAACAAGCGTGCCGCCGAGCGCAAGACGGCTGCCCAGCTCCAGGTGCAGGCGCACCAGGATGCGCTGAGTAAGCCTGGACGCCCGAAGCACAAGCGAAAGAGGAGCAAGGGCGCGCATGCTTGGGGTCAGGAGAGCAGCGAAGATGATGAGGACGATGAAGAGGAGGAAGAAGAGGAGGAGGAGGAGGAAGAGAAGGAGGAGGTGCGTACAAGGCCCCCGTCGACGGGGCCTGCTGCTGCATTCAAGCCGCGATCTCGCAGCGCGTCGGAGCAGGGTTCGATTCAGCAAGGCCTCCCGTCGTCCCAGAGCTCCCAACGTGACCCACACGAGCTGCCGTCGGCTAACGGAATGCAGCAGATGCAAGGCGCACCACCGCTGCGCACCGGGGAGTTTGGCGGATACCGCACCGCAAGCCCTTCGCAAAACACTTCGGGACGCGGCTCACCCGCAGGCGCAGCATCACGCCTGCCGCCCATGGTTAATACACGTGTTTCCACGATGTTCAACAGCCATCTGGGCATGCAGCACTCCGACTCCTTTGGGCCCCAGACAACGCCGCCGCAGATCCGGGGGTCCTCTCCGGGGCTGGGCCGTAACACCTTTGTCCAACTGAGCCCGGATGAGCATCCGGGTGCAATGACCGCCGTCTTTCAACCTCACGGCCTGCTTCAAGCTGGCGTCCAGGAGAAAGCCGAACGATCTGCCAAGGCGCAGGAAGCCGAGGCCAGGATGCAAGGGGGCCACCTGGTCAATGTTCCGAACAAGCCGCCTCCTCCACAGGCTGGCCTGCTCGGTGCGATCACCGCGCACGAGAAGGATCGCAAAGGCGCCGGTGGCTACGGCGCCACGCTCACCGAGCGTGAGCGCGACCGTGTCACTGCTGAACGCAAGCAGCGCGAGGAGGAGATGTTCCGTCAGCAGCAGCAGATGGCAATGCAGCAAATGGGCGGAATGGGCGCAGCTGGCATGCCTTTCATGAACCCGTACATGATTTGGCAGCAGACGATGATGCCCGGAATGATGCCGCCATGGGGGATGCAGTCTGGCTTCGGAGGCATGCCCGGCTACGCTGGCTCTCAAGCGCCAGGCGGAGGAATGCCCAACAATGAAGCAATGGCCGCTCAGGCCCGGCAAGCTGCGCAGGCACAGATGCAGGCGATGCAGGCGGCCCAAATGGCGTACGCGCAAGCGTGAGTGCGCAATGCAGGGTCACATTTGAATGCAAGCGCAATATCGCTGAATCTGACGCTCCTTTGTTTCTCCCCAGTATGTCGCAAGTGGGAGGTGAAGGAGGATCGGTGATCGGAGGACTGGCTGGAGGCAGCATGCCAATGAGCATGCCTCCCATGTCGGCACCTTTCAACCCATACATGAGCATGATGGGCGCCCCGATGCCACCTTTTGCAGGTTACAGTGAGTTTCGCAGCCGCACTTTTCTGAATTCTGAAGTCGAAGCAGAGCTTGTCAAGGCTGACTCATCTGCTATTTCCCTTCGAAGTGCAACAAGGCTCCGAAGCGGGTAGTCCATCTGGGTCGAGACCCCCGCATGAACGCGAGCAATCTCGAGATCGTGCTCGAGATTCTCCTCTGCGACGCTAAGGATTCGGAAACAAACCCCAAAAGGAATCATGGACTTTATGCTACAGTAACTCCAATCGGGATAGGAATGTTCACGCTGGGGGGCCACAGACTGGACCGACCATCTCATTGATCTGCTGCACGAGCGAAGCTACCACGAGACCTGGCGCTCTGGCAGCTTCAACAACGATTACTCCGTACTCAGAGTGTGGATCGGGTTCTTCTAGAGTTTCTAGCTGGCTTCTTAGCATTTGCTCCTTCATGAAATGCCCTTTGCGATTGTGCATTCTTCGCAGCAATTCATCCGGCGCGACGTGCAGATATATGTGGTGGGTGTCTATGTCCGACTTTGCGTTGGGCGCTCGCGAGTCTTCCGAATCGTTGTGAAAGAGGCTGTCGGTTTCGCCTCGGAGGAGGTTGCGGTAAGCTCTCTTCAGTGCAGAGCACGCAATGATGCAAGCCCGACGTGGTTCCGTAGCTACGACAGGTTTGACAGGGCCGCTTTCACCTTGATCTTCAACATCTGGCTCTGCGGTGCCCGCTTCGCGCTGGCGTGTTGGTTGGGAAGTTTCTAGCACCTCTGCCATATGCTGAGCGGTCTGCGTGGGATCATTGTGGACATTTGAAAGGTCTGGTTTGCTGCTGGAGGTCAACTCGATGGCCCTTTCGCGGATAGTCTTTAGCCAGGGCTCTCGATCTCGGTCGTCCAAAGGATGCCCTTCGGACATTTTCTGCACGTTCGCACGGGGATGGAGATCATCACCGTCGATGAAGGGTATGCCGAGCTTCGAGGCGAGGATAGACGAGATAGTGGTCTTGCCACACCCTGAAGTTCCCTGAGAGCAGATGATTATAGTTTGTGAGGACGAAGATACATGTCAGTCTGCTCCCACATCAATGCGAAACACCGACGCACCATCATGACAAGCAGCACTGGAGTCGCCATGATGATGTTTTTAAGTCCAAGTGGGGAGGTGGAGGAGGCACAGACGCCTGTCGATGCTCGAGAAGCCGCTCGGCATCAGCAATCTGCGATTCCCAATCAGTCGAGTTTCGACGCAGCATAGAGCTCTCGTCGGAGTCCTGTGCGCGCGTGGATATATACAGCATCTCAACATCTTAATTCTCATATTCTGTTGCCACCATCGGGATGGGGGGAGGGTTCGGTTCGGGCCCCCACGTGGACACCGCCCGCCCTTCTGTCGGCCGGTCCGAGCATCGTAGGAACCTCACTTAAATAATTTATGGTCCAAGGCATCCAACCAGCTAGCCAGCTAGTCAGCCCGCTAAGAACTGCCCATCAGGCACCTATGCTGCTTCTGGAATTCTGAAGCTGCCATTGCCATGCTGCGATGCTTTTGTTGTGAAAATGATACATATGCATGCTATGGTGAAGCGACTCAAATGCTCAGATGCTCGCCTGGGCCGCACTGCGTGCGTGATCGTTCGCCCAACTCTCGCCCCCTAGGATGCAAAACCTAGTTTCCCCTGCCGCGACCACGTCCCGCGTTGCCGTGGAAGGATCCACGATCGGACTGGCCTCTACCAGTGCCGGCGGGCTTGTCGTGCTTTCTCTTCTCTTCCACAGAAACGGTCCATCCATCGATGCTGATGCCTCCATTCTCCTGGCTGGCAGAGATTGCTCGCTTCGCATCGTCGGCCGTGGCAAAATCGGCAAAGGCACAGGCCTTCTGTGGGATCATGTGCAAGTTGAGCACGTTTCCGAAGGAGCTGAGCACCTTCTGGAGCGCTTCCGTCTTGACGCGGTCGGCGTTGACATTCTTTACAAAGACGGATGCCTCCTCGTCTCCGCGGTGAGGACGGCCGGGTGTGGCTGCGGGTGCAGATGTCCGGCTAGTGGCCGATGGTGCTGCAGGGGGGGCGGCTGAAGGTGCACGCGCTGCAGGAGCCGAAGGTTTTGGTGCAGTGGTAATGCCACGGGCGTTGGAGGCCACATTCTCGGTCCACTTGTTGGCGCTGGAAGCAGCCAAGCTGGCCCAAGTCTTCGGCGCGCTGGGCTTCGCTGGGGCTGGAGCCGAAGAAGCAGACTGACTCGTGGGAGCGCTGTCAGATTTTTTCGCCGCTGCAGCAGTCGATGTCGAGGCAGGTGGTGCAGGAGAGGGTTCTGCTGCCACTCTATTGGCTGCGGGCGCAGCAGATTGCGTCTCGGGAGCGGGCTCATCGGTCGAGGCCATCTGCTCTGCAATTGATGCTTGCTGGTTCTCGGGCTCTTCATCGCTCTGCTCGGCCTGTGTCGCGACCGGCAACGAGGCTCTCAGCGTGTCTGCAGACGGCAGATACTCTTTGTCACCTTCTTGAAGCGCAACGGTGACATCAACATCGTGGTGGACCACTCCACTCTTCTTTTCGGCGTCGGCAAGCTCATCATTGAGGGCGTCGTCAACCTCCTGGACTTCTTCCTCCGTCTCCTCTTCGTCTTTGAGATACCTGAAGATATCATTTAGCACAAAGTACCCATTCGGTTGCTCTGCCAGGAAGAATGTCTGAGCAAACTTGCGCCAAGGACCATCTTTGTTTGACATCTCGCCCAGGACCTGAATCACAATGCCGCCATTTGCGGAGGACTGGCTGTCAACACTGGAAACGAACACCTTGCAGTCTTGGAAGTCCAGACTCAGGATCTTGCTGTGAATTGCCTAGAAAGATTTGATGTAATTGGGGCAACGTTGTCGCATGAGCACAGCTCAATCCATCAAGTAGAGCGAAATAAACCAACCTGTTGGCCAAAGCATGGTGTCGTGTCTTCCTGCTCAACGCCATGAATCAAAGTGCTCCTCTTGGTGTAGAAGCGATGCAGTCTTTGCGGGTCCTGGTTGAGTAAAAGGTAGTACTGCGGCACGAAGAGCCAACCAACCTCGGAAGGGTCAGCCTGCTTGTTGCCGCTGCTGGCATTCGACGATGCTGGCGCAGCAGAAGCTTGCGCGCCAGCGCCGTTCTGGGAATGTGCTGTACCGTTGCTGGTCATGGGTGTAGAATGCGGTTTCGTTCACAGTGCTTCTGATGGCGTAGTGCGGTGGACCTGAGCACTGGGCGGCGATGAAGTCAAGACCTTCAAGTGTATAGAGCTGAAACGTTCATGAAGAGAGACCAAGGAAGAAGAAGAACGACTCAACTTCCTATCAACAATGACAGACGCCACACAGCGCATCGTGAGAGTCGAGTGGGGATGACGGCTGACGCGACTTCGCATCTCGCACACAGTGCTCTCTCCATCTCGGCGGAAAGCCGAAAGGAAATGTACAGCGCGCGCTTACATCAACACTCTCACTCCGAGCCGCCAGCGACGTCTTATGGAACAGGCAACCCCCATTGCTTCGAACCTGCTACACTGCCCTCAAGGCGTCGTCTCATTGCATGGCTCTGCAAGTCGTGATATGTGATACGCTGTGAACAAGTGTTCTCGTAATGACCGTAAGCAAGGATGAGTGCCGGCTTCTGACAACGATCGTCGACGTCTTTGCGGTGATTCCTCATGGCCACAACGCCAGAGCCTCCCGTGGTGTTTCATCTTTTCTTTCAGACAACCATCGCTGTCTCTGCGCACAAAAGCAGTATGACACACACATATATAGTGGTTCCTGTCCGCAATGTTGCCTCGTTTGAGCAGCGCAGTGAGTTTGTAGATTACATGTACACCGAAAGGAGATGCAGCATCGGCGCATTTTATCCACTACTTGCCTACACGCAAGCTTGCGCCGCCTCGCGCCCAAGGTCTTTTACACACATGTGTCCTTTTGAATACCGTTCGGCTCTGGAGGCTAGCGAGCCGATTTGGTTTCTTTGCGACAACGATCAATATGGTGCGCAAAGTCATTCAAGTAATGTGAGACTGGTTTGCGCATAAACCTGCGAACCAACCAGCTGAGGCACTAGGTGTCCGAAGCATATGCTCAAGCACGAATTGCTTGTCTGTTCCTGGCCACTTGCTCACCACTGATTTGTAGGCCCAGCTCAAGGCATGATATATGCGCAGATTCCAAGCGCAATGTGCCCAGTCATTTGCTTATTGGATGTACTGTTCAGTGCGCATATTGGTTATTTTGCGGCAGAGAGCTGCTCCCTGGCCAAACGTTCTTGCGGCCGAAGACCTGGCCGACATTGAGCTATGTAACAAGCCACTGAAGGCATCAGATTACCGCAGCTTGTCCCAGGACAGCTTTTTCGGAGGGTTCGGCTCCCTCCAAATTTTTGTGAGCGGTCGTTTGCGGAACAACACTGTGTGATAGATTTGGCTGACGCACGTGGACCTGAGGATTCAAGCTGCGGACTCTATCTTGTCCAAGTACATCGATGCGATGGCGCTAAACGCATCCTTGTCCCCGCTCTATTGTGGTTGCTCGCAATTAGTGTTGGGATATATCGGACAGCTGCCGGTCGATAGGTGCAATTGATGAGGTTGGGGAACGTGGAAGCGGCGGCAAAAGAGCGGGGGGGGGCAGCCAAGAGTACAAAGGTACAAGTAGAGGAGGCCGAAGACGGAAGGCTCAGTCTGTCTAGGAGAGGTTGATAGCCTGTATATATGTCGAATAGTCCTTTGCATCCCCCTATTCGACGGAGACCATCACGCATGCCTTCCTCGAGTGGGATTGGCATATGTCATGTCTTCTTTTTCGATATCCCGAACGGGTTCGCCTTCCTCTTCTTGACAGCTGGAAGAGCAGATTTTGCGGCGACAAGCTGCGCGCGAGCGCGTTCGCTCAGCAAGCTCGCTGGATCGGGCTCTTCGGAAATTGCGCGTTTGACTGCCATCACAGGCTTCCTTATCGACGGGGACCGCTTTTCGTCCTTTGGCGTTTCCACGGAATCTTCAGACGGTGAGACATCCGATTGAAGGACAGGCGCTGAAAATTGTGGGGTTGCTGCGGGATCAGCTCCGCTCTGTTCTTCGGCCCGACCGAAATATTTGCGCACGAGCAGCTCGTCTTCTTCCTCTGCTAATCGTTGCTCCTCAGCTTCAGGGTTCAAGCTTCGCCCCTTGCCCTTTTCCAGTGATACTGTGACGGTATCGATATCCAAACGCTCGTTGCGGGCATTGCGTGTGCGAATATCTTGAAGCATGTCTGCGATCTCCATTTCCCTCTTGGACTCCAATGTACGTTGCTCCAGTGCCTTCATCGGATCCAGCTCCTCTTCCTCCTCTTCCTCCGCCAGATGGGCCAATGGATCCGCATTTTTGTCTTCCTGATCTTCTGTGACCCTCCATGGCTCAAAGTTGCGGGAGGCGCCGTGCTCCGCGGTGTAATCGGTGTTTTTGGGGTCCGTTTTAAAGGTGATCTCCGCGCTGCATTGAGGACATTTGATGTAGAAACGGAAGATCTTGATGCCGTAGTACTCTTCGCCTTGCACGGTCTCTTTTCGAGCATTGAACTTCTTGCCCTTGTACACGTATTCGCCACAAGTGTTGCAACGCATCGAAAAAGGGGCCATCAGACGGACCACCTGCTGTTTATCCTTCTCCAGCTTCCGCCGGGGGATCAAAGACGGATCAAAGTCCGGCGGGAAGTATTTGTTGAGCACCTTTCTTTCACTCATATTGGAAGTCTCGCGAGCTTATATTGCTACTTGATTAGTATGCCAGGGAGATGAGGCGGGGGAGGAATGATGTGTAGGTGGGTGATTGACGCGAGCTGACGGCTGTGCTGAAGTTGGAGTGGCGTCAAAGCTTTAATAGTGCATGAGGTGGTGGGACTTTTTGTGGCATGCGCCATGTGGGTGTGAAGGAGTGAGTCCGCGCCTCTGGTCAACAAACCAAGTCTATATAATGTGGCGCCGGCAGTTCCGCCGTGCGACATGGGCCTCGTCTTCAAGCGGAGGAGAAACGAGTATGGAGTGCTCATCTTCGCCCGCTCTCAGCAGGTGGTTGTCAGGCTGTGGGCTGTAGAAGTCTATGGTTGCAGGTCGAGAGGTCAGCACCCGGATAGTCATAGGTATACTCGATCATCCCTTTCAGTCGTCCTGCATCACCCGAGCTTCCAAGAACGCAACGCAGAGGTTGTATCGCACAGGCGACAATACAACAGCTCGCGCCCACGCCGTGGACACCTGCGACTGTGTTGGCTGTTGGCTGTTGGCTGCTGGCGCCGTTCGCACGTTGTCACTCATCGCTTACCTTTGCTTACAGCGATGCCTCATCGGACTTGGCACCTTCCGAACCGCTACAGCAGCTCGCGTCGCCTCAGGGCGCAACTCCTTTCCCTGGATCAACATGGATACCTTCGCCACTTATACACCTGTCCATTCATCTCAATTCTGGCTGGAAGTGGATGATCTGTTCCCCAACTCCACTTCACGTGGCCCAGTATCACCCGGCGAAATAGAGGCGACATTCGATCTGCTCTTCAGTCTGATCGAGTCATCCTTTCGTACGTGTTCAGAGCTGAAGGATACCTTGCGCGATCAAACTGACACTCACACGTTCGTTTTCCTTCCAATAGAGGAGAACTTCACTCGACCGCACGAGGTCGAAAGCCTAGTGCGTCGAATATGTAGCTCCTCATATTTCAAGAGCAACACGGCAGCTGCTGAAGCCGTTTTGGTTGAGGAGGTGATTCGGGTGAGTTTCGTTTCCAATCCCATGGGCCGTATCATAGTACTGATCACCTGCGTCGCAACAGGCCAAGTCACCAGATCGATCCTTGGTCGCCATTACCTTCGTGTTGGTCCTCGGACAAGAAAATCACAGCATTTTTCGAAGATTTCATTCGGAGCGATCATTCGCCTACGCTATGATACACAGGATATGGGCGGGCCATTATGCAGCGCAATCGGATCAACAAACGGAGCAGCGTGACTGGGACCCGGGGCTGCTGCCACGGAATGGCCATGTGCGTTCCACTTTCGGCAGTGATGCAACTGTCTCTGGACGGCTTTCGATACCACTTGGTTTGACGGGATCAAGCACAGCTTCGCGCAAAGTGTCGATGCAGCTGCGGGTACGCGCCGTGCGGCTCTTCTATCAAGTTTGCAAGGTCCAAAAGCTCGACTCGAAAGAATTGAGTGCGTCCTTTAACCGCTTGAAACCAGCTCCATTCTGATTCTAGCGAATCAATTGCAGAGACAATCGACGCCACGTTCATCAATCATCTCTTTGACCTCGTCGAAGCTACTAGGGACCATGAAGACGAGGAATTTAATTATCGCATCATTCTCCTGCTGGTAAGCACCGAATGGCCACGCGATGATCGAGCGCAGCTGACCTCCCTCATGTCATCTCTAGATCGCTTTGAACGAACAATACATGGTCTCGAGCCTATCAGATAATCCTTCCAGCAAAAGTTTTTCCGGAACGACGTCCTCCAATGGCCATCCCCGTCCTGTCAACCTCGTGCTAAATGTCCTAAAGGTCCGCTTGAACGCATCAAAGACCTTTGGCGAAAATCTAATCTTCATACTGAATCGCACTTCAAGTCGTATCGACGACGACCTCTGCGTTCAATTGCTCATCCTCAAACTACTCTATCTGCTTTTCACAACTAAGGAAACCACATTCTATTTCTACACCAATGACCTCAGGGTTCTTGTGGACATCTTCATTCGCGAGCTATCCGATTTGCCTGAAGAAAGCGAATCTGTGCGTCCGCTTCGGCTCATTCATTGGTCGATTTGCTTCTGACATTACTGCTCACGCAGCTGCGTCATACCTACCTTCGAGTGCTTCAACCCTTGTTGGCCAATACCCAACTCTGCACATACCCCTACAAGCGAAAAGAAATACGCCATTTACTGGAGAGCCAGATTGCTCATGGGCGCGTTCGAGAAATCAGCGCAACTACCGCAAGGCTGGTGGACAGATGCTTGAAGTCAGAGTGGTGCGTCACACTGGACGAGCATGGGCATGCAGCGGTCCAGGCGATCGGGGGTGGTATCCCACACACAGAGGCCGTCGATGTCGGCTTCACGAATGAGGGAGTGGCTGTGATCACTGGTGCTTCTGACCGCACCGTCAGCGACAAGTCGGTTCCTGCCAACATTCCATCACTCTCCGCTGGACCTGAGGCCAGCGTGCAGTTCGAGCCATTCAGCACCGCAGCCCTTGCCGGCCCAGCGCATCGTTTCATCGAAAAGTACGGCTGGCCATCCATGCCACACTCCGCACCGGCTACGCCTCCAAGAAGGGGCTCCTCGGGAGCCAGCGAAACTGTGGGGAATCACAAAGGTGGGCTATCTTTGTCCTGGTACAGCAGCAGCGAAGCCATGTCACCGCATTCCGATGTACAAGCCATTGACCGATGGCATTCAGCCAGCAATGGAACGTCATCTCCAATCCACTCATCGCACTCCTCCCAGCTTGATCAAATCAAACCCAGCAACGAGCACATCAGCTCGGACCATGTTGATCAGCAAGACGACGATTACTATCCGGAAGCCCACATCACAGAAGATTCGTCGGTCCTATCTGCTCTCCGGAAATTAAAGGTATCAAATATCTCGAGGGAGGCGCTGAATCGGGCATCAATGGACCGGTCATTGTCCACCCCTTCCCCCACACCCGGCGCGCGACGTCGGCCCCCACCTCCACCTCCAGCAGCCAAAAGAACCATAGCTGCTGCCTCTCGTTGACGCCATTCCACGTTCTTGCTTCCACAACATGACCTTTCAATCAATTTTTCGCACAAGCATCTGTATTTCTAGATAGCAAACGCATCTCATGTGGTCACTGCAAATCATATTGTCCCGTGACGCCCTGAATTTGGCTGAGGCCTTCTGTGCGCTCCTTCTCAAACTCGGCAAGCTCCCAAGACCTAGCCTTGGTCCACTCCTCGCCTCGTGCTTCTGCTTCATGGAACCTTGAAGCAATGCCTGCGGATCTCGGCCCGCTGCCAAGGAAAAAATTGTCCTTCGGGAGAGCTTTCCCGCCTTTTCGACGCTTGGCTGCAGCGATCGTGTCTCTTCGCAACACTTCCGACTTCGTCCAATTCTCTCTCGTGCTCGCGAACGTCCCATAACCGCTGGTCGCGACTGTGAACCATGGCGGTATCGTTCGCCTCTTTGCCTTGAAAACGTAGCGAGATATGGCAGTGCAGTAGACAGTGCGCTCCTTCGGTGTGAACGAACTGCGGCTGCTGCTGGCGCCAGAGCCACTCTCCTTGTCCACTGGAACTCGAGGATTTGAAGTGGCATCCAATGCCAATTGCTTGAGGTTTTGAATGGATTTTGAGTCGGCCAAACCTGGCCTTTTCGCTGGTGACACGAAGCGCGCCAATAGATCTGCATGATAGCCAACAAAAGCTCTCAGTACACTATTGAAGCACGTCGAACGAGTCCCATCGCAAAGACTCACAGAACCACTTCTCATCCCACGTAACAACACGTAGTTCGATGTCATACTTGGCGCCGATCGGAATTTCGCGATGGTATGTGTACGCCGCGCCTCCCAGAGCGATGAGAGAGCCATCGGAGCAGGAACGACAAAACGTTCGATAAATGTGTGCCATCCGAACATAATCGAGACTCTTGTTATAGGAGCTGTTTGAAAGGTGCATGTTCCAGCTTTGCAAGATGTTCGAAATGTATGTGCATCAGCGAATGGAATCACAACACAAAAACGAGCGTAATCACTCACTCGCAGTCGTCCGGCCAGGCACGGAACTGAAGCGTGGTGACATCTTCAAAGATATTCTTTCCCAAGGGCAGGGCATTGAGTTTGAGCTGAGGCTCTACGCCAGGCAAGGTGAGCGGTGCTGAAGAGTCTTTGATCCATGGGAAGAAAATCGACTTGACAGGAAACTTTTCCATGCGATACTTGTACGCAAGCCCAAACATTTGGAAGTGCCATAGTAAAGGAAAGCTGCGCCAATTGATCACAAGAAGGAGACCAAGGACGAATTTGAGCCGATCAGGCAGCTCGAGTCTGTGCCAGATGGCATTGATGATGACCTTAAGGGCAGATGACGGGAAAGCAAGTGCTCGGCGGACGGGATAGGGCGGGAGTACGGCTGGCTCCGGGGCGAACCTCGCGACATCTGACATGCTGGAACGAGGGATAGAGCCTGGAGGCGAGCAGTACGGATCGCCAGCGGAGGGCTCTTGGGGTGAATTCTATAGGACGCTGGCAGAGACCAGAAGCAAGAGATGAGACAGAATGGAGGAGCCTAGAGCCAGTGATCTATTACATATGGCATGTGACAAGCGGGTTTGGGTGACAGAAGTTCACCCTTATAATTTCATTGTACATAGGAAGGTCTCTATTTCATTTGGGGTGGGTCGAGGTAGAGCCTTCGAGGCTTCGAGCGCTGGCGCCAGGGAAGTGTGGGCATAACTGTCTGCCAGGTGCCAGGGCCGACTCAGCCGAGGGGTGGAAGACGAGTACATTGTACGCACAAATTGTCCATGCAAGCGTACCGGCAGGCCCATACCCGGCCCACCGGGTACAATCGGGCACCGGGTTTCAACGAATTGCATAGTTGCGTCAATCCACTCCATATATGTAATGTACTCTATCCCACATGCTTCTATCATTTCCATCAGCCGCCGTGCACATATTTTGGATTCTGGGGCAGAGTTCATTCTGTTTCGGCCTCGCTCATGACTATGCGAGCCCGTCAATGCTGGACCTCGCTAGGCCAAAGTTAGTCTCATCCAAAGCCATCCCTGACCTAGGAGGCGGCCGCGGGTTCGCGGCCTTGCCTTCGCCTTGGTTTCACTGTGGAAGGGTCCGTTTTGGCTTTGGGCCTGACTAGTCCAAAGTGATATCGCTGTTCCACTAACCTCTATTCGTTCTCGCTCTACTTTAAAAGGTTGAACGTTGAATATTTTTGAGTATTGGATATGGATGAATTTGAATGCGCTGAAGTTCAGGGCAGCAACGGAGATGGATTTAATAGAAGATGCGAGGAGGTACAGAATACGGAGCGTCTACATCGTGTTTTTTTTTCCGCGGATTCCTTTGGCAGGGCCTCGTGCATCTGGAAGTCAGTTCTCCTCTGTTCATGTGTGCGGTCTGCGCCTTTGTGAGTATACCTGAAGCTTGAAGTTGGACAACGCAGCCGAGAATCTACATTCCTTAGCCCGTCGACTCCCTGCGCTCAACGATGAATATATCAGTGGTTTCCGTATCTCGCAATGTGCTGGTGACAGGACGACATTAGTCTTCCGAACTGTCATAGCGGCAGAACGATACAACATGTGAAAAACATAATATCTGTATCGGCCGAGAGGTAGCTGATGTTTCCTCGGTAAGAAAGGGATGCCAATTTGGTGCATGCCAATCTATTCAAGCACATTCACAACTCAATATTCAGCAGATGTTCAAAGACAAGAGCACTTCCTCAAGCGCAGTCGTGCAGGAATGTTCATAAATATCTATGCGACAAGCGTGTAGTAAGACCAAAGAGCAACGGTCCAAAAGAACCCTCGCGACGGACACCGCGGGCTCCTTAGGTTGCATTCTGGAAACGCCTCCGTCAGACGCCGCATTCTTCACATCCACAACCTGCAGCCCTTGATCTCTTGGACTTGTATTAAACCATCTCTTTTCCGCTGTACCGCAAGGGTACACATACTTTCATCAATCACCAGCATGCAGTCAAAAGCTGCAGACTCAGAGCGTCAACCGCGTTCTACCGGCAGCTCGTCAACGTCGACCTCAACTGCATATGTTGCGCCGTCAGGGTCTTCCGCTGGAGGCATGGTGGCGGGCGCAGGCGCCAGCTCTGGACCTGGACCTGTAGTACAAGCCATTCCACCACCCCAAGCGATGTCCAGGGCTGCTCAGCAAGAAGCAGCTCTAAGACAGGAACTCGCGGCGGGGATCATTATGCCTGGGCCCTCGTCGGCCACTTCGCGGCATGCCGGACTACCTGGAACCTCCGCTCCAACTCCGGTCAGTCTGTCCGTCCCACGTAATCTGAGCGTGAAGCAGGCAGCAGCATTGCCGACAGATTCGGCTCCACCACTCTTCTCGAGCTCCCTCAAAGCCGGGGGGTTGCAACGAGGGCTTAAGACGCAAACTGGGAAGCTGGTTGCCGCTGGGAACCCGGTCGTATCTAAACCGAGCGCCAAGCGGAATGCTACGAGCAGTACACCCAGTCTCGCTCCTGGACTGAAAGGGACTCCATCCAGATCGGTGCGCTATTCACTGCCAAGCCGTGTCGACAAGCCAGTGCGGAGCAGCAAAGTCACAGGCAAGCACGTCGTCTTGCCATCTGAGAGCCAGCTTGCACCGTTACCAGAGAGCGAGGAGAGCAGCGATGGCGGAGACGAGGAGGAAGATGATGAACAAGCAGGGCTATTCATGCACCCCATGCTTCCTCCTGCTATTGTCGCGCGTGGTGCTTCGGACCAGCGATCGTCACCAGATCAAGGGTGTCGCCCTTTCAAACGTCCCTGGCGACCGATCGAAAACGCTCCTGGTTATCCGGCTCCAACACTACAAAAGCCTTCGCGACATACTAGAGCTCCCCCAAGAGTCCCAAGGACGACTGGTCCTGCTTACCATACATTCGAGCGTATGGCCCCGTCCACCAGGATCAGCACCCCTCTGCCCCGCTTGAGCTCCTACGCAGTGGGCACAGACCTTCACCTTCCTACATTGATAGGGTTTCTACGGAGAGAGCACGGCGTCAAGCCTAGGCTCTATGATGAATGTGTCTACGTACAGTATTTCAAGCCACTTCTTCCGGGGTTTGGCAAGGCAAATATTCGTAGTGCACCAGAGCCTCGGAGCGGAAGTCCAGGAGCAGAATCTAGGATTGAGAGGGAGCTGATCGAGCGAGAAGAGAGTGGCTATGTCGGAAGTGTGAGTTGATCGGCAGGCCTGGAAGATTTGTGATATTGCTAAATACGAGCCCTTCAGTATTTTGCGCAAGAAAGTGAAGAAGGCACTGAGATGGACGACGATGGTTACATCAAGGGCGGTGAAGGGCAATCTGGCGAAGAAATTCAGCAAGCTCGCAGAGAGCCTTCTGCGGGTTTTGCACTGAATGAAGGGCCCAGTCGTGCTGAAGATGCCAGACACTTCGCATACACGTCTGAGACAGACGAATCAGACGCGGAGCGTGTCAACGCGGGCCCTTCTGATCCCTTCCGTGTAGTGCAGCCTGATGCCACTAGCAGCAGCAAAAGTCAAGATAGTGAAGCAGATACTTTCGCTGGTCAGGCGAGCGCCGACTCCAAAACCGAGCCACTTTATCCATCTAGTCCGTCGAGCGGAACTCCTACTCTGCTCGCTGCTTCACCTCCACAGCCAGCAGCAAAACATCATGCAAGCGAGGACCATCAAGTGGAGGACCACCAAGGCATGCTCTTGCCTTCGCCATCAACCAGGCACGATGGGGAGACATCACTCGCGACCAAAAAGCCACGCTATCCCAAGCGTAATATGGCATCGCACAATCACGACACGTCCGCAAACTATCTCACGACTCGCTCTATTCTGGAGGCCCTCCAGGTGGGCGAATTGGTCATCCTTCCCTACGGTGTCGTCGTGATGTTCAACTTCACGGCCGCTGAAGAGCGTCAGATCATCGAAGATATGATTTCGACAGGGTGCGTTCGGGGTGTTCTGCGACAAGACGATGTGGAGACCGAGGCTTTCCATTTCTGCTATGATCCCGCTATTCCTGCACCACGCATCTTCAACGACTTTTTCACTTTCCGGACGTCGAATCATCTTCTCAAGTTATCACTTGCCCATGCCATTGCCCAATCTACGAAGCTGAGCGTCTTCGAGGAAAGCATGCAACGCACACTCGAGCTCACGAGTCACATTCCGCGGGAGCTTGCCTCAACTGGCGTGCTGCAACTCAAGCGCCGAGAGGCGCTGCGGATGACAGGCCGTCTCTTCAAGCTCAGAGTCGATGTCAACCTGACCAGTAATGTCTTGGATACGCCAGAGCTCTTCTGGAGTGAAGCAAGTTTACAGGCGTTATACACAGCGATTCGAGAATATCTCGAAATCGATCAGCGCGTAGAAAATCTCAATGAAAGACTTGCGGTAGCAAATGATCTGCTCGACATCATCCACGAACACATCTCGAACGAAGCCATGAGTAAGATGTGAGCTCCGTCTAGCTCTCAGATCAGAAGTCCACAATTGTAACATGCGCTGATTCTGCTCCATTCCACAGTACTCTTATCATCATTATACTTATTCTAGTCGCCTGCGTCGTTGCATGCGGCGAAATTTCTGCTCGACTTGTGCTGCACGCCCGAGATGCTCGTTCAAGGTCAGCGCATGTCTTTTGCTGATACATCCTGAATGTTCAGATCATCGCAGGCAACGACATTCGCTTGATGCGGTTATGTAGCCTCGAAGAAAAGCCATGTAACGGTCATTGGGCACCAGGCCGCGATTGAACCATCAGCGACACCTATCTCAGTTATCAATGATTTACTACAAATCACGTCAGACTGGGAGAAGGACGGCAAACCCCCGCTCATTTGATCATTCGTGGACTATAGTTGTAGGGATGAGAAAGTCGTCGCTCGCATACCTCGGCGTAGTTGTGTCGTATACCCATTCATCATAGTTTAACTTCTTGTAGCCCGTGTAACTTATTATGTGGAGCTACATAGCGGGTAGACATGGATGGCTCGTCGCACACTCATCGTCTCATTCGTCTCACAGGAGTCGGTTAACATTGTTAGATCGTCCAAAAGAGAGGCAGTCAAGAGTGGAGCGGAGGGCGCCTCTCCAGAGTCAGGCAGATTCTCTCATTAACCGTAGAGAGCATTGGCTTGAAATCGAGCACAACTCTCTCTCATTGACTCGTACATATGTATCGCCTTTTGCATCTTACAATGGTTTGTTAGTAAAAGAGATATTCACATTCACATTTGTGAGCTCCGGGCATCTAATTTGATTGCTCTTTCTTAAGGATTGAGACTGCAACGTCTGGGCAGCGCAGCAATGCTCATTCCAGAAAGCAACATGGCTTGAAGCCCTCGCAATATGCGAGGCTCTCAACTGCTTGCGAGCCAGTCACCTGCGACTGGGATACGGGGTCCGAAGACCTGTATAAACACTACCTCGCTGTTTGCTACGGCTGCGTGCATGATCCACTTATCCTGAAGCGTTGGCTGGCACCCGAGTCTTGATCAAAGATCGTCAAGCGGCGACGTTCAAAATGCAGGACCCCTACGGTCAGCAAGAGCAGCACTTACCTCCCCCCATCTCACCTCAAAGTCACCGCTGGGTGGCGCACGAACAGTCGTTTCAGGGCCCTCTACAATGGTCTCCTCAAGCGCAGCCTCGAACGCATCTCATCCATTTACCAGCACACCACCCTCCAGATCAAAAAGTCTATGGACATGTCGGACAGCTTGAAGCGCGCGTCCACTCGATGACGATCGGAACCCGACACATTGCATACCCTGACATGCCTCGCCAAGCAAGCGGCAATGCAGAAGACTCATACACCCGGGGCCCAGAAAGTATTGTTCCCGGAGTCATTGGTCCGACCCAAGCGCTAGGACATCCCACAGGGCCTGCCTTTCCGTCATATCAAGCTCCTGTCGGAGGCCCGCAAAGGGTGGCATCGATTCGTCGTCCTTTGCCCCCAACGCCTGGACGTGGCTCTCCATCACCATATGCCCATGGGGTGCGTTACTTTCCAAATCTCTGGGACGTGAAAATGAATACTTACTCGTACCGCATTATCAGGGCATGGCCACCGTAAGGTGTCAATCTTCGACCCCGCTCTCACCTTCAGCAACGCTGTCCAGCTTCCCGAACCCGCTCAGCTCTTCCTCAACGGGTTCGACCCGGCAGTCGTCCTATGATCTTTCAGAGTTTCCCGAAAACCATGGGTATAGGGGAGGTGAATTTGAAGAGCTTTCTTGAAGTGTTTCTTTCCCCTGTGCAATCCTGTTAATGCTTCACCTTTACACGTATCTCAAGACTTCATCGTTTCCGACTCATATCACGAGGACGCTGCATCACGAATATCGTTCTCCGGGGATGGGCAAGGCGCAAACACTGAAATTTCGCTTTTGTCACACTTGGCCTTTGGCGTCAGACGCTCCGTGCATCGCGAGCAGCATCATCGCGGGCACGTGGTACAGTACGGCTTCACAGGCCGTGGTCTCGTCGACGCTTTGGAGGCTTTGATGAAACCTTCAGGAAGGCTCGAGCCTGCGATGAACGATTTCGTAGGCGAAACCCCCCCTTCACGCGCACTGGCACTTCAGATTGCTCGGTCTTTACAGGCTCAATTATGGGTGCATTCAGTAGGGTGGGACGCTAGCGAGCTATGCGACGACCCAGATGAGATATACAATTTTCTGAACGAGGAGGAACAGGTCAGCAGCGGTGACAATGGCGTCTATTCGGAGATCATGGATATCGAAAGCATACCATCGTCGGTCATCACGCCCTTGACCCTGTGCTACTCGCCGCTATGCGCACAGGACGGGGGCAATCAGCCATACGCTTGCTATTCTCCTCAATGCCCGCGAGCGAGGTCGATAGCATTGCGGAGTGCTGAACTCGGCATCACCGACACAAATGTCAGTGGCATGTTAGGGCCGACGGGCGATGCATCCTGGGTGCAAGCGGACCGAGTCGGGAAACAAAAACTGGCATGGGCCGAAATTGTTCCTCCGTCGGTTCTCAACTCGTTGACCAAGGCAGAAATCTCACGACAGAACGAGATCCATGAAGCCATTCAAAAAGAGGAAGAATTTTACGAGGACCTTTCCCTTTTGGACACCTTGTTTCTACCCGGGTTGCAATGGCCGAACGCACAAGGAGATCCTCCGTAAGCGTTGGCAGTACATACAAACATGTGAAGAATCGCTTTCTGACCTAGAAAATGCGTGCTTCAAGGCCGCTGCCGCTCGGCGAAGAGCGCGATGCTTTCATCGCAGAGGTCTTTTCCAATTATAGGCCGCTTATCGATCAGGTCCGAACATTTCTTGAACGCCTACACCAGCGACAACGAGAAGAATCACCCGTGATCCAAACCATCGGCGATATCTTCTTGGATGCCGCTCTGGACTGGGGTGACGCCTTCATCCGTTACATCGTGAACTACCCCTTGGCAATCGCCCGCGTCCGCCGCGAGCTGGTCATCAATCCAAAATTCAGGGCGTTCGTAGAGGTATGTAATTCCTTACTAGTTGACTAGTGCGGGGTCTTTGAATGCTGATGTTCTTGAATGCTGGCAGACTGCTCGGAGAGACCCGCGGTGTCACCGTTTGACACTTGATCACTTCTTGTACCGACCTTCACCACGGTTGCAACGATACCGCTTGCACCTGCAAGAGATTCATAAACACACTGACGAGTCCAACTATGACCGCGACACCATTGTTCAAGCAATGGATGTTATAAATGACCAGCTTCAAACGTGCAATGCAGGGATGGTCGCTGCAGAGCAGAAAGCCAAGATCAGGGAGTACGCATTCACTTTCACAACACTAAGATCGAAGGGCGCGCCGGTGAGTGGGCCATCTTTGCAGATCAATATGCAGCAATATCATCAGCAGCATCAACGACAGCAGCAGCAGCTGATGTCTATCTCTTTAGGAGCTTGATCTCCTGAATCCAGAGCGGCAGCTCGTCTACGAGGGAAGAGTATATCGCAAGCCAGATGGCTTTGATTTCGAGTGGCAAGACTGTCTTGCTATCCTCTTTGATCACTATCTCCTCATTGCCAAGACGAAGAAGGGCGACGAGGGAGACGGGGCGAGCTTATCTTCCCATCGTCTTGCTCTTGCACGGCGGGTGAGACGGATGGTTGCTCGGCTGGTAATTTCGTGTCTCTAATGCCTCTTCGAAAATTTGCAGCCTTTAGCTCTGGAAATGCTTGAGCTGGTCTCATTTGACGATCCGCCGATCTCAAGATCTGTCGGGCTTGGCACATTCAATCTGCGCAATGCAGACAGGACGGACACACGCGAGGCCTTTCCTTTCACCCTGCGCCATATTGCATCGTCCGAGCTCTTTACGCTTTTTGTCGCAAGTGCAGCGATTCGCGAGACCTGGCAGAGCAAGTTGGAGCACGCCCGCCGTTCTCGTCTCAGTGTCCGAGAACTCAACCGGCCCTTTGAACTGCAGCCTCTCAGCGCTGAGATATTTGCACTGCCTCCAGTTCATTACGGGGATCTGGAGCGACCACCGCCGGGTGCTGATCCTTCCCTCTTTCATGGAAGAGTCACATGTGCTGTTCCTTTCGCAACCGCAGACGGGCGGCGCCTGATTGCGATAGGCTGTGCTGATGGTGTGTGGATTGGGCTTCGCCACGATCCTCGGTCGCTGCGAAAAGTGCTGCACCTGAAGCTCGTCACCCAATGCGCGGTCCTCGAATCATTCGGCATATTCGTTGTTCTTGCGGACAAAGTCCTGATATCGTACAGCTTGGAAGCCCTGGTGCCGTCGGCCGATGTTGCAGGAGCTCCGCCGCGCCCGCCTCAACGACTTAGCGGGAATAGAGACGTACTCTTCTTCAACGTCGGGTTGTTGAAGGAACGCACACTTCTGATCTACATGAAGAAAAAGGCGAGCGAGAGTGTATTCCGTGCGCTCGAACCAGTGGTGAACACTACGCGTAACCAAGATGGTCGTGGCGGTAGTGGCTTCTTCGGGAAATTCGGCAAAGACTCAAAAAGCTCAGATTGGTTCAGGGTTTACAAGGTAAGTGTAAGACATATGTACTCCTAAAGCGACGTGACTTACCCGTACCCGATATGCCAGACCTTCTTCATTCCTTCAGATGCATTCAATCTTCAATATTTGCGTTCAAAACTTTGCGTCATCTGTGCGAAAGGGTTTGAGATCATGAATTTGGACAGCTTGCTACCTGGCACGATTCCCGACTTCTCTCAATGTCCGCGGGACGATGCACAAGTTCAGATGCTCATGAAACGGATCGAGACATCCAAGGCTCTGGGTATGTTCAAAATTTCAGAGAGCGAATTCCTACTCTGTTATGACTGTGAGTGCGAACCCCATGCCGTGCTGCGAAACATGGCTGATGTGTTTCCCTCTCGCTGTAGCCTTCGCTTGCTATGGTACGTGATGGCCAACCGCCGAAAGCAAATGAGTAGAATGGACACCATCTGACCTCTCTTTGTCCATGTAGTCGACCGTCTCGGCAGCCCGGTGCGTCTGGCAAGCGCATTCACATGGGAAGGCCATATACGGTCTGGTGAGGATGGGTTGTTGCATGACCAGCTTCTAAAGAAGTGCTGACGCATTGCCTTATCTCCAGTCGCCTATTCTGCACCCTGGGTCATTGCGTTCGACTCGCGATTCATCGAGATACGCGATGGGTTCACCGGTATTTTGGCACAAGTACTCTGGGGCAGGGACATACGCAATGTTTCCGGCGGGACTATTCAAGGCCCTGCCGATGGTTCTTCGATCTTGGTCAGCGAGCGTCGACAGGCGGGTGATGCTACTTATGATCTTCAACTTGTCTCCGAGCTTGTCAGACGTGCATCCTCGTATGCAGATTATATTTAGTGTTGTGCTCTCCGGCGAATGTCTGCCAAGTTTCGTTGACGACCTGCTGTTCTCTTGTGCATCGACCGACGCGTCGCGACTGTTGGCGCTACAGAAGGACAATCCCCGAAGGTGCAGAGGCCCTCCACCAAGGTGGAGATAATGGCTAGCAGCATCTGAGGAGCATACAAGTGCATATGCCATAGTCGAGCAAGAGTGATAAGAGAGGAGATGGCAACGCTGGCAGGCGTGCCGGTGGTGGGGCCCATGCTGTGGCAGAACTGAATGCATGGTCATGTGTTCCTTTCCCTCATTCGCTAGCTTGCCTTCATGGGCTTCGCCCCGACGGGGAAGCGCACGAGCTGCTGCTACTGATCGAAACGAATACGGCGGCGATGCTGCTTGCACCGCACGCCGATACGCGGTAGCATCGCGAAACAAGTTTGGGCTACGTAGCGGTGAGAGGGCATTCGCGGGATGCGGGTGCACGAAAGGTAGATTGTCGGGAGCGTGAGCGTTGGCAGGCGTGGGGAGCGTGCGGGCAAAGCATAGGGTCGCAGGTTGTGTTGCTGCATCCAAGAGGATGGCAAACAACGCATGCACGACCACGGCAAGCAGACGCAGCTAGCTGCCTTTGTGCGACAGCGCCATGAAGCGTGAACCGGGTATTCAGCCCGCAAGCTATTCTTCACCTTGTTGATTACCTTCTCAGAGATGTTCGTGCACGGATTTCGGGGGGAAGAGGGCCCGAGTGTGCATCCGTAAGGGCGCAAAGAATCAGCGAAAATATTGCTCTTGAACTCCACCATGTCATCAGAGGAAAATACTGCATGTGGACCACAGGATCGGGTCCAAAGAGCGTACAGTGCAGCAGTTGTATCGTGCGATGAATGAGAATTGATCGCACGGGCGACGACGTATTCAGATGACTGGTCTACCAGGACGATGGAGCTTTTGTAGAAACTGCGTCTGTGGGGCCAACATGACCGTGACCCACGTACGCATATTGGCGGACACACCCACTGGCTTGCAAATTCCCATTGCTACCCGCGGCAGCACCACGCTGCGGAAGTTTTGACACTTGTTCTAACAGCGCGTGAGTCTGCCACTATCGCTGCTAAAGAAGGGGACCAGTACATGCGCTGGAGAATAAGGACAAGGCCCCGAATCCATGAGTGCATAGTGGCCACATGCACGATTGAAGAATGCCCTGGATCTCAGGGCTGGGTACGACCACGACTAGTCTGGCCTTCACGTTCTGATCATCCGCTGTCGGGAATTCGAAATGCCAAAGCAAGTCATCCTTGAGGGGGAACTGCTGCAACGTGTTGGGTAGTCTGTTGGCGCGAGGGAAAGCCTTAGGCACCCAAGCTGCCTGCTCGAGTTGGCGGCATACCACTACCTGCACGCTGAAAATGAATATGCACTCTGCTGCTCGATGAACACGCGCCCCTTTGAGGGAGACCGGGCTGCGGACGCGCCTTGGGTGCGATTGTCGCAACGGTTGTAAGCTGAATTTGACGTAGGAGGAGCGGACATGCGAGCGAACAGAGCGAAGAACCTCGAAGCAGCACAGCCCAGGAAACAATATTGAACGTGGTCGAAGGTTAAATAGCAAGGGCCAAGCTACAATATGTACACGTGAAAGTTTATACCTTGTGCATAAATAAGGAACCATATGCAGCATCCAGAGTTCCTCTAGTGTAGAGAACAAAAAAAGCCAGAGCATCCTATTCTGGTTGTGTAATGAGCCTTCTTATATAAGGCGTGCTTTGACGGCCGCACATATCAAAGCTGTAGCCGAGCCATTCACGCTCCCTCACACTCTTAAATCTGGCAGGCCAATTGTAAGTGCCCTTCGCCTCCATGGCAAGCGTGGGGAATCGGTTGCGCATTGGTGCAGGCGCGTCAATTCATGATCGATCGGTCTTAGACATTCTCGAGCCAAAATTCTACCTAACGAGAGGCTCCACATTGCTCCGCCGCCGATGGGGATCCACCCAGTCGGGTGCGACTGGGCAGAAGGAGCGACACCACTACACCTCCGCTCCCTCCCGCGCTCACCACTCCGCGCGCTGGGAGCTCGAATACATGCCCAGATGTTCTGTGCCAAAGGCATCTTGAAAAGGCTAACTGTTATGGCAACGTCGCTTCCTTTGGGATTGGTGAGCCGCCGCAAGTACGCCTGGAAATAGACGCTCATCCGTCCAACGAGCTTCTGAGGCGGGTTTGATACTCTTCGCTGCGCATTCCCGATACCTGGTCATTCCTCACTCACTCTACGATCGTCTACTAGATTCCGACGCTTTCCACCAGTTCCCACTGCGTCCGCACGACTGTAACTGCTGTAACTCAAGGATACTGGGTAACTTGTGCTCAGCAGCCGCGATGGTGCCACAACTGCCGATGCTCATACCTTACTGTGCGGGTATCTGCTCGCACTTTTGTGCCATCACCTCGGATGCGCAAAGGTACGCGCTGGAATGCGATGTACAGCCGGTATGGGAGGCGCTGCGGGCAGCTGTAGCCGTGATCTATATGCTTCATATCCACACGCCTTGCAAGCAGCCAGACATACGCACTGACTCCTCGCTTGTCAGACGTTGCGCCACTGTTCTCCTTTGATATAGCGCCGACTATCTGCTGGCCGTTGTCTCCTACAAATGGGAAGGCACCCACCCCACCTACAGTGTGGTACGCCCCAAAGCTGTCGCTTTCAAGAAGATGCCCAATGCCGGTAGCATTTGGTCAAGGGCGAGCTAAATATCATCTATAAGGCCGACAGTGCGGCCGTGTAGGGTCTGCTTCATCATCAAAATGATGATCGTCCAACGGCAATCGCGATAGCACGCTCAGGGCTTGGTGTTAGAGGTCACCATATCGTTCACTTTGACGGTGTTGACTACATAATCGTTGACATAGCTTTCAGAATCCTCATGAACGGATGTCTCATTGGATCCAGAGAGGATGCTCTGACTGCTTATTGTTCTCTACGCCACACGAACTCTTGATGCTGCGTTTGGCTACTTATTTATCCACAAGGCACTAACTTCCACGTGCACCTATTGTAGCTTGGCCCCTGTTCTCCATCCGTCCATAACGTTCGATGGTGGCTATGGACTGCGCTGCTTCGACCTGCTTCGCTTTGTTGGCTCGCGCGTTCGCGTTGCTGCTGCTCTTGTGTCAAAGCCCTCCCGTAAATTAGGAAAAGCCTCAGCGGACGAAATCTGCTTTTACGTTTCTGTAGTCGAAACTCTTCTCTGGGTCGCGCGCAGGAGTGTCCCGAGATCCTCCTTCATACAGTCATCAACGTAGTCACTTTGGAAGCAATCCCGATAGTGGTTACTTGAAGTTGCTTTCATGGTTTTGGCCTACCTCAAAACCATGAAATCAGCCACTTCACACTGTGCCTCTAATTTTGAGAACATACCTCGTCTACTTGCTTGTACTGGTGGTGACTGGGCAAGGGATTCCAGCAAGCCTCGGCCTACGATGGGCTCCTTGGTAATAGTGTATCGTTCAGTTGGTTTTCAAGGCTGTAAGTCTCTGTGGCATTGTCAAGCGGGGAAGCCAATATATATATATATGTATTTGTGGCTTTGTGGCTTTGTCGGCGACGATTTACGAGCTAGTATTGGTGCAGGCTGTGGTAAAATAGCAAAGCGAGCAGCTCAGGATAGTAGTGATGAAAATGGGCGCGGGACCCAACACTATCAGCTACACTTTCAACGGTGTGCTCTTGCACTACTTGCCTGACGTTCCGACTCTCTGCTCCGATAGTTCAGGTGCTCGCAGTATCCAGATCAATCCTGACCATCATCACAAGACGAAGCATATCGCGCCACAACACCATTTCGTGCGCGGCCAGGTTCACAAATGCAATATACGGATTGAGGCAATAACCTGGGACTGTTAGGCCCCTAAATTGACCCCAATACTCTTGAGGCTCCCAAAATTGAGAACATTCGCACAGTTTGGTGGAATCAACTGTCGT
The DNA here is from genome assembly GCF_000711695.1 of Tilletiaria anomala UBC 951. Taxonomy (NCBI): domain Eukaryota; kingdom Fungi; phylum Basidiomycota; class Exobasidiomycetes; order Georgefischeriales; family Tilletiariaceae; genus Tilletiaria; species Tilletiaria anomala. Next base: position 12,243 of record NW_013546898.1, on the reverse strand, counting down.
TTCGATGTTATATCATCCGCACCACATTCTTCAAATGTGGTAGTGGGTGCTTCATTTCGCGCGTCTGCAGCCTGCCTCGGTCATACCAGAAACAATGTTTGTTTTACATTCCCTTTTGCACTCTTGTGCCTGGGGGAAAATATCAGAGCATCCATGCATCGGCTTTTGTTGCTTACTCAAACCCCACTGCGCAAGCTTTCATAGCGCAAGATATTACCAGCGTAAATGAGTACGAAAATGAGGGAGAAGCCACCGGCATTGGGCTTGCGTGTATACAAGCACTTGTCGCCTGCGGTTGTTACGAAGCCGATTTCTGACGTAGTCCTGTACAATGTTGGGTTGCAGATGGTGAAGCTTTGTGGGCCTGCAGCTCAACGCTAGATTGTCAATTACATGGTCTAAGCATGCCAAGCTGGAGGCCATTTGACGCAGTGGTCATTGGAGTCGACCGGGCCATTTTTGATGGTTCCTTGACACATTACACCGGCGCCTAGGATCTGACGCATCCCATAAGCACTAATCATCATGGCGCGATTGATGACTCGGCAAATGCCGCACACGTAGGCTCCCGGCTTATCGATATGTACGACCGGTTGACACTCACAGGTCTCAGCGGGCGAGACCGATCTTACCTCAGCCCATGGCAACGAGAGCCACCGAGCCGATAGCGACTCCTCGTAGTTGAGGAGCACGCGCGGCTGTTGGGTTTTACGCACCGCAGCAATCACTACTTTCCATCCTGACTCGAGAGTGATGCGAGAAAGACGGACCTGCCAGCAGCCTCTTATGCTCTCACTCTGTTGGGTGATTGTACACATTGTCAGCTGTGTGCGCCCGCAGCGCTTATATATATCACCGGCACTCGGGGCCAAATGATAAAGATTCCTAATTCAAGCCCAAGGACAATCAAGAATCGTACGGCCGATGAGCAAAATGACGCAGATCAGTTTTTACAGATTCCGCGAAGGGAGCCTCACTCTGGCGCCACATGAAACAAAGCAAAATACACATTCATTTTACTGGTGGCTTCAAGAGCTCACTAGGGAAAAGCTGGTCAATTCCTCCTTCGAAAGAACACGATATCGACACTTACTCTAGTAAGAAGCCGAAGTCGAGACCGACCTCTTTCAGTTGAGATGCACTCCTTTGACTGATCTCCACAGCCTCAGCAACGACCCTCGGATCCTTGTCCGCCCCATGATCTGCGTCGTACACCTGTTTGCGGAAAGTGTCCGCGTACAAGCCGATTTGCGCTGTTGCCCACTTAATAAAACCTGCGATATTGCATGGGGTGAGTGGAATGCACTCCATGCTGGTAAAAGCTCATGCATAATGGATGGCTCACCTGATGCCATCCTGTTGTCTTTGAACGCGCTCATGTACCACTCGCTGGTATTTTTGACGATCGTGAAATGTACCAACGCAAGCTCTGAAATGTAGAGACCTACGTCCCCCTCGAATCGAATCTGTCGGCAGCGTCGCTTCAGAAGTTCTGATCTTGAATTGAGAAATAGCTCGCGCGCTGTCTCCCCTTGGTCTAGGCGCAACATGTACGACACGAACCGCACAACGCTGGCTTTCTTCAGAACGGGGCTAGACAGTGCCAGACAGAGAGCAGCCTTCAGCGATGTTGCGTGTTGTTGTAGTCTCGCCCCGATCTGTGCATGCAACAAATCTCCCTTTGCGCAAGCAGCGAGCATCTCGTTACCTGCAATGCGTATGTTGCTGTTGTAAGTATGGCACGGCATGCGATTCAGGAACTTTCTCACCCTTTTCGACCAAAGAAACCGCCTCCTCCCATTGTCTGAGTGCGATTGACACAGCGAGCTCATCCGACCATTCGAAGACGCGTTTCTCACACGCCTGCATATTGTCGGGGTCTTGGTCGTCAAGATCTTGCCCCGAGAGCGAGTCCCGAATTTTGTTAGAGGACTCGTTTGCTTGTTGCCGGCGTTTGACTGCAAGTTCCTCGGCGACTCTTCTGAATGAGCTCAACAATGACTTCTTCTCCTCAAGTCGCTCAGTGCGGTATACATATACTTCCTTTCCCCGCTTGATCTTGATGGCGTTGCTGAGATCGGACGCATCTTTGAGGTCGATGACTACTATCTCCCCTAAATTAAAGCAACGGTCTGCCGATAGCTGCACTTTGGTGCTCATTTGTTTACGCTTGCGCGTCGCCACGAGAAGCAGGTCGTCTAGCAGAAGTAATGATACCGGCTGTTTGGGACGATAGGTCGCACTGTTCATCTCTATAAAGTTCGGCGCCTCCGCTATCAGGTGTCGTCCTGGTGCATGGGAGACAAATCTTTGCGAGCCCTCAACATTCTCCCACAAAGCTTGAATTTGTGCTTTATAGACCTGTGAGAGGTCTTGTATACTGTTGCGAGCACTGAGGCGTGAGCCGACAGCGGCTGAAGACAAAGCTGCGAGGCGGGTGAGCATAAGTTAACCAGTCACTGGCTTGCGGATCTCAGCTTCTGGACGAACAAGTGAATCCGGCTGAGAGTGCACCAACGCTCCCAATCCCACCGCTGTGCTGCATCAATGATTCATTGGAGTCTAGTGAGGCAGGTAAAGCTGCCCATTCGCGAAGTAGCTCCTTCAACTCCAACGTGTCGTTCTCGAGGCCTGCTACCTCTTTACTGATGCTGATGAAATCACCGTAGTTGGCAAAAACTTGCCGCCTTAGGTCGGCCTTTGCATGCTCCTTGAGTTTAAGCAGTGCGTCACGCCCTTGTTGAACGGACCCATCTGTATCTGGGCCGTTGTCTGCTGCAAGAGCGCGGAGGTCTAAACACGGCGCACGCCGGTGATGCGCAGTCTGTATTAGTCGTGACGTTACTCGCCGACTCTCATCACGGGTAAGTATTGCTTACATGTCTGTGGATCGAATCGTTCGCTCCCAATAAAATGGAGATCGGCACCAGCTGCATCTCCCCCGGCCGAAGAGGTGGCGTGGGCGCGACTGAATTGACCGGGTACATGTTGCGGATCGACAGGGTGGAAGTTGCGCTGTGACGAGACTAGCAAGGCGCCGCTTGGAGGGCCACCGAAAGGTGCGGGATCTGTTGATACCTTTACGCCCCCTTGTTCTACAGTCGCACCCACCACTGGAAGGAAGCGGTGGCCCTGCCCGAGAGAGAAGCCTGGGATCGACATGGCTGCGTTCATCATGTCCTCCTGATGCGGAGCCAAAGGTGTTCCACCCTTCCCATGGTGCAAGAAGGTCGTAGGAATGCTGGGTACTTGCGGAACGTCCGAGGCAGTAGCCATCCGATATATGTGACCTTGAAGCGGATCGGCTCCATCTTTGTATCGCATCGACAGGCGCTTCTTCAGATTCGAGCTGACTTTGGACCTGGGACCGCTGGGAGCCAATGCAGGTGCGTTGGAGCCTTCGTTGCCCGAGCTGCGTGCTGCAGACTTGCTGATATTTCTTTGTGCCGCATTCTGGGCCCCGTATTGCGCATCAGGCATACCCCCGGTGCTAGAGACCGCGAGCAGACGCCCTTGATCGTCAACGGATTCATTCTGTTGGTATAGCGTTTGAGGTCGTGTGCGGAGCGAACGAGACATGGTTGTCGTCACGATTGGTTGCGCCTGCTGTTCCAGATCTACGCGATTCGTCAGCTTGACTCGTTTGACATGATAGACTTGGACTATAGCCAAGCGCCATTGATTCCAGCCTCCAGGTTTGAAAGTGGAGTACAAAAGATGTGACGTCTTCAATAATCAGGTCGGCAGACACGGATGAGACAGAGATAGCGCCGCCCGCGGGGGGAGGGGCCGCAGGATGTCAACTATTATGTAAATAGTGCTCTTGCCGGCACAAGTCACAAAACACTATTATTTCGTTGTTCAGCTGCATTTACCCTCGTCGTATATGACCTCTTCCATCAAGTTCAAGTTGTTCGTACTGGGTAATGTATGAGATGGAATATCTCGTTTTGGCGTCCACACTGTAGGATAGCGTGGCTACATCGGCCTGGTGAATGATAACCAGCAGACGCTCTGCTTCGACTTCTGACGGCGAAATCGCAAGATCATCCCAATCGCCCCATGGCCGGTCACTGTAACTGTTGATTCGCCAGATTTGTTGACTTGTCGTTTGACAACCCTGGCAGAGAGAAATCCAGGACATGTGCAGTATTCTTCAAAGGAATCATTCAGGCAGTTGCCCGCTTCGCTACCCCTCTTCCCAGACAACAAGCGCCTGCTTGAGGCAACCAGCAATGGACATCTTTACGGCGGCTGTGATTACGGGTGAGTACGGTTCTTGGCTTACTGTTTCAATCGAGAGCTGAATGCTCAAGTGGGAATGATGATGTGCTGTATATACGGACGAATGTCTTTCCAGTTTCTGACACTGCGGCCAGAGACTCTTCGTTTGATAGGTCCGGACCGCTTCTGCGCTCCGAGCTAGAACTCGCTTCTAATGGCCAGATACGAGTCGACAGACAGTATGTCGCTTCAGACGACACGAATGTCATCTCAGCGGTGGTTCTGGCATGTTGCGATGAGCAGCGCGTGGACCTCGTCATAACGAGCGGCGGTACTGGCTTCAGCCCTAGGGACAATACCCCCGAAGTGAGCTTTGGCTTGGATTTCAGCGTTTGACGGCTAGCTTCCTTTGTCCTAAATGCCTTGTTTGGTGCACCCTTCGAACAGGCAATCGCTCCTCTGATTGATAGACCCACCCCGGCCTTAACTCACGCGCTCACAGCACATTCCTTGGGCAAGACACCCTTGGCATCCCTCTCAAGAGGCATCTCTGGCATTCGCACTAGAAGTACTGGCAATACGCTCATCATCTGTCTTCCGGGGAGCCCGAAAGCGGTCAAAGAGTGCATTGAAGTGCTTCTTCCTGCTGAAACGCCTGTCTTACTGCACGCTCTCAAGCTGATGGCGAACAAGGATGTCTCTCAGACCCATAAGTCGATGCAAGGCTATCTGGCCCGTCCCGAGCCCAGCGACAAAGCACAGGCAGTCTCTCAAGGCGGCTTCATGAACGACAAATTAGCTTGCTCCTGCTGTAGGCCTGACCATCAGCCCGCCCACAGCACCGAGCCTTTGTCTTACATGACCGCGGATCCTGACGCAGGACCATCGGGGCGTAAGAGAACAAGTCCATATCCTATGGTACCTCTCGACAAAGCATTGCACCTCATCGATTCGCATACGCAGTGTCTAGAAGAAGTACTTGAGTTACCCGTCGACTCGGCATTAGCTGGCCACATCCTGGCCGAGGACGTCCGAGCTAGCTCCGATTTGCCGCCTGTGGCTACCAGCAATGTCGACGGATATGCGGTAGACGCAGACAAGGTGAACATGGGTACCTTTGTTGTGCTTCCGACTAGTGCCGTCTCAGATGACATCCATGCACCAGTCTATCGTATCAATACGGGCCAAGGCTTGCCGCCCAGTACGAATGCTATGGTCATGGTTGAAGACACAGCCATTCTTGATACGCAGAACGCCAGCAAGGGTGAGGAGTCTGTAGTCAGCATTCTTCGTTTGCCGCGACGAGGTGACCACGTTCGAGCGGCTGGCTCCGATCTCAAGCAGGGTCAGGTTGCTCTAACAAGAGGAGCCGTACTCTCGATACTAGGAGGAGAGATCGGCACCCTTGCTTTTGTTGGACGGCGGTACGTCAAGACATATCGCAAACCAGTCGTAGCTGTGTTGTCAACTGGAAACGAATTGGTGGAGCTGCACGCGCAAACACCGGCTAGCGATGATGTGAACAACAGATGTCTCAAAGTTATTGACTCCAACAGGCCTGGCTTGAGGGCAGCGATCGAAGGTCAAGGCTGCGAATTCATCGATTTGGGAATCGTCGAGGATGACCGTGCCAAGACCATTGCAAAGCTTAAAGAGGGAATGATAAGAGCGGATGTTATTGTCAGTACTGGTGGCACGTCGATGGGTGAAAGCGATCTCCTCAAAGCCATTCTCGAGCGCGACCTTGACGCAAAAATCCACTTCGGCCGAGTGTCTATGAAACCGGGCAAGCCCACAACATTTGCGACAGTGGTGAACAAGCCGAATGCGAAGGCGTGCTCCTTTTTTGCGCTTCCTGGAAACCCAGCCTCGGCACTGGTCTGCTTTTTTGTGTTTGTTGTGCCAGCACTGCGAAAGATGGCCGGCTATCCTCCGGTCACAGCACCGCGATTGTTCGGCAGAACGCAAGACACACAAGCTCCGCCCAATCCATGGTGCATGGCACGCGTTCGGGTTAAGCTCAGGCAGCCCGTCAAGCTAGATCCACGTCCTGAATTCCATCGCGTTTGCATCAGCACAGATTCAGCTGGCCAGCTCTATGCGAGCAGCACAGGCCAGCAGAGGAGCAGGTGAGCGTCAGTACCCTCTTGATGCCCTGATCGCCGGCTGACAAGCTATTCATGAACTATCATCAGCGGTATGCACTCGATGGCCACAGCGAATGGTTTGTTATGTCTACCCCCACCGTCCCTTGGCCAACCGGATCAAATGGCAGTCGGCGAGCAAGTTGATGCCATTCTCCTGGGTCCGATCCAATAGGTAGATTCAAGTGCACCACCTTTACATGGCGCGCATGTAAGAAAAATTCTGTACGCTCCCTAAAAACAATATTCGGTCTTGTTGCTTATGATAGCACATTTGTAAAAGGAGCAATTGTGGACGACCATTTTTAGCCTGGGCAATAATGCATGTTGGAAGGAAAGGAGCAGCCGTGTAGGAGCCGGAGTGCATGCATTAGAAAGCCATTTGGCTCTTATGAGAGCGATGATGCAGCAAGGAGGATGGCAATGTACGAAGTCAGAAGGGCGACCATCTAGTGCTGCACACGGGTTGTGCTTGCAGGGGATGCGAGACTCGGATGGATTATTGAGTCTCGTGGTGGGAGCCGCGGCAATGGCCGTGGCGATGGGGCAAACGATGATCACTTGATTAGTCTGCGTAGAATAGGCGGTGGAAAGCGACGGTGAGACGGGAGGCTGAGAGCTGAGGGCGACGATGGAGGATCGGGTGACTGGCTCAGTGAATGTGGCAGCTGATGAACTGCGAGGGATGTGCGCGAGGATGTCGGGATGATGCTTGTACGAGAGGTGGGCCGGGAGATGTTATTGCTTGAAGAAGCATTGGCCTCGATGCTGAAAGGAGGGGACAAAATGAAATCAGCAATCGGAGAGATGTAGCAGGCGATGAGGCAGGCCAATACTGGTGCAATATGGACTCACTCGATGAGCTGCTCCTGACGTGAAAGCCGTATCGGAGAAGACGGTGGTGGCTTGAAGGCACCTCGCATGAAACAGAACAAGGAACCCACCCATGCTCCCTGGATCTGGAGCTCGAGTTCGAGCCGGAGTCATGCCCCATCCGCCTCCACCTCCAGCGCCGTCCCCATTGCCATCCCGCGGTGGCCTCCTACTTAGGATGGAAGCATGCGCTTACCAAATACGCGGGGTTTGCCAAGAGTTAGTGGCTAATGACTAAAGTTGATGTCCATAGGATCTAGCTTGCGATCAAGGCGTTCTGGAGCGGCTAAAGCGCCATCAGGGCTTCCTTCTGCAGCGATGGCGCTTGCGTGAACAGCACTGAAGAAAACGGTGGCAAGGAGAAATGGGAAGCGCATTTTGTAACTAGTGCATTGACTGTCGCCTTTTTGGCTAGGAAGTGAAACGTGCAGACAACTATGGACTTCCTTTGTGCTGGATGCAGATTGGAGACGTATGGAGCTTTTGCATTGCTCCCGCTAGGGTGCGTGGGTAGAACTTGGCAATGCTTTTGGGTGCATGCCGCTTGAGGGCCGTTGCTGTGAAGGCGGCTTCATGGGCTGGTGAACAGGAAATGAATTCGAGGGGTATAGTGATTTTAACATAGCAATGGTGCAAGCAAACGCACTGCGAGATTCAGAAAGGCTGTGTGCCGCTGGCTTGGGACGGTGGAGTTTGCACTTTTGCAGTTCTGTGTGCGGAATAGCCGTCTGCGTCGAGGGAAGCAAGAAAGTGCGAGAAAGAGAAGATGTCACATAGATACGATGGGCGAAGGAAAGTGGGGAGAACAAGCAAGGTGCGAGGTGCGAAGGTCGCGCCTCGGCCATCGCCGTGACCGCCACGGCCATCGTGCACTTGGCTGGTACATCTTATTTTGTAAGGGAGATCAGCAGGACACAAATCAGCCGGCAGAACGTACACGAGTCTCTACTAAGTCTCACGTTCTCGCAACGATCAACAAATCTCTGTGCCTTGTTCGTTTGAACTGAGAGTCGCCGACTCGCCCATGTGCAGTCAAAGTGGCGATGAGGCTGGGCTGGGCTGGCTCTCTTGTCGTTCCTTCCTACATATGTTCAATTCACCGTCTCTTTCGCCCAGGCGCAACTGCTGTGGCGAAGCGCAATCATATCTGGCACATCGCAGCGCGAGATTCTCGTCGCAAGATTGCGAAGACGTCATCCTGCTTTCTCTCTCCTCGGCCTCGTCGCAAACTCTCGCAGGGCTCAACGCACGCCAGTGCAACTGGTGTTCCCGGTTCTTGGTTCGGATTAGCGTGCTTTGTCTCATGTCAGAGAATGCTAGCCCCTTTTGACAAACCCTCTCCGAGCTCGCTGAGACTGGACGGCCGACGCGATGACTGACAACCCCACGACGGAGATTGCTGGCGGCAGCAGCCAGTAGCTCACCACACCATGAGGGTCAAAGTCGATATATACCTACTAGTACGTATATTAGATTCTCACGGAACTGGTGCTTGTTAAACCCTACCCGAACTTGAGCTTCAATGAGCTCTCGCAATGGTTGCACCGATTCTCTACCTCGAGATATCTGTGGACAGGCTGAAGAACGAGTAGTTCGATGTGGTCCCATGACCCTTGCTTTTGAACCATGCGCCTTATCCACGACTCAGCCTGTCCCTAGCTACCTGGACAAAGCGCTCGTGCCTCTCTCGCTCACATTGGCCGGAGAAGACCTTCCTTTTTCAACGGTGGATCCCGCGCGTGGTTTAAAGGAAACGCAAGACGATGGCAGGTCCATCTCCCTATCAGTACCTTGACTCGCAGGAACAGTATGCCGCCATCCTCGACAAATACGACACCTTCCTCTTTGGTTCGTTAGCCTCTCTTTGTCGAAGTACTGCTAAAGAGCGACGTGATTGCTGACATGTTGCATGCAATCTGTTGCTCCTGCTGCAAACCTCGCTGTTACAGACTGCGATGGAGTCATCTGGTCTGGCGATGACCTTATTCCAGGCGCAAAGTCAGTCCTCGCGAAGCTGAGAAAGCGTGGTAAGCAGGTTGTCTTTGTGACGAACAATGCCAGCAAGAGCAGAATGGCCTATCTCAAAAAATTCGAGAAGCTGACCATTCAAGCCGAACTGGTGCGTGGCAAAACACAACCCACCATCTCACCGGCTCTCGTGCCAGCCTGATTCTCATCTTATATAACTTTCGGACGAAATGTCTACCTTCTGTAGTGCGAGGTGTTCTCATCTTCATATGCGGCGGCGGTGTACATCTCTAAGGTGCTTGACCTTCCAAAAGACCGCAAAGTTTATGTTATCGGCATGGAGGGTATTGAGGAGGAATTGAAGGCGGTAGGGCTGGACTATTGCGGAGGCACAGTGGGTATCCCGAATTCCATAGTGACTTCCAGCCGCTGCACGATACTTATTTTCTCGAACCCCGGATCCAACGCAGGATCCTGCCGACAAACATTTTTTACCTTCCATGGACTTCAGCCTGCTCAACTCTGAACGGTCTCTAGATCACAGCGTCGGTGCGGTTCTCTGCGGGTTCGACATGCACATCAATTATCTCAAGCTCGCCAAAGCGTTCAAGTACATTACGAGAGATGGCGCAGATGGCCCCGTCAGAGCAAATGAGACAGGCGGTGGATGCCACTTCCTCCTTACCAACGATGACTCCACTTTCCCAGCTCGCGGCGGACCGTGGCCGGGCTCAGGAGCACTCAGCGCCCCGCTCCTCTTCGCGAGTGGACGTGCACCGATCATCATCGGCAAGCCGAACAAGCCAATGCTTGACTGCATCGAGGCTGTTACGCACTTCGACAAATCGAGGGCCATCTTTGTTGGTGATCGTCTCAATACCGACATCCAATTCGGCATCAATGGCGGCATCGACACCATGCTGGTTCTCACTGGCATCTCGAAACGTTCTGAAATTGACGCGTCGGATGCAAAGACAATCCCGACCTACTGTGTGGACTCTTTAGGCAGCTTTGATGTGTTGCAATAGACTTCATAGCAATTTATTGTATGCTGGAAGACATGTTATCCCGTCATTGTTGCCAGAGGGCGGAGCCGCCGAAAAGGGTTGGACGCGTCAAGCGACCAAAAAAGCCGACAAATGCTGCGATGCCAGCAAGATGCGCCATACGAATGGCTGGCATGAAAGGGGGGAAATCAGCGCGCAGGTTTGCAGTAGGGCACCTAGCAGCATGATGCACACACATAGCTTCCGTTGAGGGTGCGTTTCTTCGGCGTGGAATAAGTCAGGCAGTCCCATCACATTGCAGAACACGTGGGAAAGGAATGGCACAATCACGTTCCCTGCAATGCGAGGGACTCTGTTCAGCACAACCGTCTTGAGCGTGGTTTGTTTACAATCAAGCGAAGAGCGGTTCTCACTCGCCTGTTCGGAGCAGCAACGTATTCGCATACCATCCAAAGATGGCGGTGTACAGCATTTGAAAGACTGAGGGTGTGCGCACGTCAGCAGAAGCGGCTGGTATTCAACACGAAGCTTTATTACTCACTTGCACGCTGCACTGAGCGCTTCAGAGCTTTGCGAGTTTTGCCCTCGCCGACGTAGTTTTCCCACGCATGATGGAAGTGAGCTGCGTACCAAGTCGAGAAATGAGCATTTAACGGCCGCAGATCCGGTGACTATAGTGGCCCACCTATTGAGAAATATGCAGGTGTGAGAAAGATGAGGCTCATCCTGCTGAAACCGCTGCACAAGGAGACGCCAATGATGCAAGACCGGAAGACCAACTCTTCGGTGAGAGGGCCCTGTGCACCTGACCGGTCTCAGCCCAGAAGTCTAGAAGCGCTTGGAATATAGAATATCGAAACGTACCACAACGAAAGTTCTTAGACCTTGTAGCTGACTGAAGCGAAATAGGACATCCCTCTTGAAACTAAACTGTCTTTGAAATGGTAGCGATTGATCCAAGAAGCAACAATAAAGTGGGCCGCAGTATATGAGTGCAGTCAAGCCGAGTGGAAATGCCACGGCTGGAGCAAGGTGCTCTCGTGCTCCATTGACAATCGCTTCCAAATTTGCCTCTGGCAGAGGGATGCCTAAGAGTCGAAGGGACCGCCGCAATGTGAGTGTCTGAGAATGCAAACATGAGGCAACCGCGTCAGAAAGTCAATAAAGTTGAGCTTGTCGCCTTTGTCGTTTGCTCACGCCATTTAGTGCTGGAAGCTTCGACCAGATGGTGGCGGCGCATCCGACCAAGCTTGTCAGCGTGCTAAAAGAGACCATTCGTAGTCTATGTCGAATCAGTTTTTCGTTGTCATACTGAGCTGCTGGATGGCTTCCGATGCGATGAGCAGAGAAAAGATAAATCGAGCCGACGTAGGACAGAGTTGCTGCTGAACAGGTGAATATGGCATTTCCTGTTGAAAGGAGTGGAAGCGACAGCGACCTGTCCATTGTCAATGATGATTGGCGGAAAGTCAGGAGCAGGAGTTGCAAGTGACCTTCCACAGGCCCAGGGGTGTTAGAACCTATAGCTCTGAATCCAGAATCCGCTTTTCAGCCAGAAGCGAAATCGCCAAGCCGACCACATTGAAACCTGCTGTTGCCGCAAGTAGGCCAAAAGGCCGCAATCAAGAAGGTCCGAGCAGTCGAGCACCTTGAGACCAACGTATTTTGATGGAACATTGCGTACCTGTGGCAAGTCTGATCGACTGGAAGGACGCATGACGCGTCGCGTCAATTTGAATGCTCTACATAGCCCTTGAACTGTGGGAGTCCCAAGCGCCAGGTGCGTAACATGTGTAATATGAACCTGCTCATTCGTAAATATACACAGTTTCCCACACAAACGCGGATTGAAAAAGTATGGCTGAGCACAATCAAAGACCGGGAGTCAGGTCCAAAGGATGCTAAAAATATGCAAAAAAGTATTTGGTTGTTTGCTGTAACTGGGAATCGAACCCAGGTCGTTTCGAGATCTTCACATTGTTCAATGAACAAGCTTGGATGGCAACGAAACAGTATGCCACTAACCC